>NW_021192593.1:53611-76703 GCF_002162155.2 Triticum dicoccoides | reverse complement strand
GGATGGGGAGGAGGGCTTGGCCAGAGGAGGAGGGAGGAGGGAGGAGGGGGCGACCGGAGGAGGAGGGAGGGGCATGGTCAGGAGAAGGGAGGAGGAGGGAGGAGAGAGGAGGAGAAGGAAGGAGGGAGGAGGGATGGAGGAACTACCTTGGTGGAGGAGGAGCAGGAGCGTCGGCGGCGGCGGGCGACGACGGTACTCAGGGAACGGCGGCAGCGGCGGACGATGGGGGGTGTGGGGCAGTGTGAGAGTGAAGAGGGAGAGTGGGGGCGGCCGGTTGAGGAAGATAGGTGGTGTTTAGCAGTAGCACGTGTTTGGATAAAGCGCTACTGCTAAACTCCAAAACAGTAGTGCGTTCTACGTAGAAAAGTGCTACTGCTATTCCTCTAGCGACAGTGCGTTCTAAAAAACACGCTACTGCTAAGCTAAGGCTAAGCACGTAAAAAAATCAAAAATACAATGGCCATCATTGATCTTTTTGTGTAGAATCTAAATTGTTAATAGGAATCTCGGCCGGTTTAAGAACCGGCAAACATTCGTATTACGGCCACAGATCTTACACATAGAGTTCAATGAAAACCAAGTGGTTGTGATGGTTTCAGAAGTAACATATTTAAGGTGGTAAACACCCTGTTCGCGGAGCGAGGTGGGACTAAACTTATTTGCAACGAGTGGACTAAAGTTAGCAGCAGCGAGTGTTGGCAAAAAGCGCTACTGCTAAGTTCAATAGTAGCAGTGCGTTTAAAAAACAGGCGCTACTACTATTCCTAGTCTGGTGGCTACGTCATGGCAATATTAGTAGTAGCGCTGTTTTCTCCTACCTCGCTATTGGTACGTTCATATCAGTTGTGCGGTCTACGCTCGCGTGCTACTGCTAAGTAGCAGCAGTGCCCTATTTTAACCCGCGCTGCTGGTAAGTTTCTGTGTATAAAGTTTTCCCTAGTAGTGGATTCATGGGCTTTCTACGGCCGTAGGATCCATGGCCCTTCTATGGGTCGTCTAATCTATGGGCCTTCTACGGGCCGTAGAATCATTTCTCCAAACATGGGCCATACTATTCATGGACCAATAACGGTCCGCAAAATGGGAAGTAAACGGGCTAGAGTTGAAATCGTATGTTTTATGGCCCGACCATACCGGGCCGTTAATAGGCCATATTTGATGACGCTATGAAAACAGCCCAACGGGTTAATGGGACACAAACAAGCCGACTGTAACCACGGGCTGAATTTGGCCCACAAGCGGAACATGCGAGTAACGGGCTGTAAGTAATAGAATTCTGGAAATGAGCCCAAGAATAAATGGGCCTTTAGAAGGCCGAAAGTTAACACGGGATGGAAACAGCCGATAGAATAATAGGTCGTTAATGGGTATTGTCGGTGTACAAAAGTATGGGTACTTCTGTACCCCTTACTGGTGCATGGGCAGTCGCAGCCACACTAGTGGCAGGGCTTGGCGAGGCAGAGGAAGACAAAACCCGAAGACTACTACTCGAAGCACAAGGAGCAGAGGGCGAGCCTGGCCTCCCCCGGCAACACCCTTGCCAGGGCGACCTTCACAGCACCAGCAAGCCCATCACCCTTGGGGCTGAGAGCTCTGACACCATCAACAACATTAAGACCAAGATCTAAGAGCGCATGCTTGGTAGCATGCAGATCCTCATAAAGATGGACAGACCACGTGGGACCAGAAGACGAAGACCCCCAGCAAGACCCTTGCCGGGGACGAATCCAAGACCCCCGGCAAGACCCTTGTCGGGGACGTAACCAAGGACCCCGGCAAGCCTTGCCAGGGACGATCACTGGGTCGTGGCCGGCACCGCGCCCTGCAAGGGTTCACCACCTCACCACCATTTCAATGCAACGATCGGCGTGGCAACTAAGCAGACACCTGCATGGCGGCATGCAGATCTTCGTGGAGCCTCTACGATTACGCCAACACAACAGCTAGCTAGTTAGCCAGCATGGCACTGCATGCCTCGTCAACATGGACGCATGTCGAAGCGAGGGGAGGCGGCAAAGGATGAGATGGCTCCGTCTATCATCCCCGATAAAGTAGGAGGACACGTAGGCAGCGCGTTAAATTTGTTTGTCCTACATTGAACGAGTGATAAGCTCAATCATTGTAGCTTGCCACCTCCTGTGTGCCACTGTGGCAACCCCTTTACGTATAAAAGGAGGCCCAAAGCATACAGAGAGAGGATTCGTACTTTTGAACAAAGCACGCACCATAGCTAGTACAAGATCTCAAGAACACATATATCCTGACAAGCAAGACTAGGGTATTACGCATCATTGCAACCTGAACCTGGGTAAAAATCCTCTATGTGTTAACTGCTAGACCTGCTCTTCATGCAGCTAATCCCCCACCAAATGTAGAAGGGATCCTTGTGACAACATAGGTGTTCGTTTTCCTGGACATCTTTGGCGCAGCAGGTAGGGGGTTTAGTTGTGAGAATCTGGTTTACTAGCTAGCGTGGTAGTTTCTTCATCGACATGGCACCAAAGAGGAAGATGATCGCAGCGATTGGCCCATCCAAAGCCGCTCCACCCGTGCCCACACGGACGGGCGACAAGGCAGAAGCCAGTGATGGAGGGCAAGCGGTGTCTGCTACCTCTTGAGCATGCGTTGGTTTTTCCCTTGAAGAGGAAAGGGTGATGCAGCAAAGTAGCGCAAGTATTTCCCTCAGTTTTTGAGAACCAAGGTATCAATCCAGTAGGAGGCTCCCCAAAAGTCCCTCGTGCCTACACAAACAAACAAGAACCTCGCAACCAACGCGATAAAGGGGTTGTCAATCCCTTCAAGGTAACTTGCAAAAGTGAGATCTGATAGAGATAATAAGATAAGATAAATATTTTTGGTATTTTTATGATATAGATTGGAAAGTAAAAGATGCAAATAAAAGTAGATGGGAAACTTATATGATAAAAGATAGACCCGGGGGCCATAGGTATCACCATTGGCTTCTCTCAAGATAGCATAAGTATTACGGTGGGTGAACAAATTACTGTCGAGTAATTGATAGAAAAGTGCATAGCTATGAGAGTATCTAGGCATGATCATGCATATAGGCATCACGTCCGCAACAAGTAGATCGAAATGATTCTGCATCTACTACTATTACTCCACACATCGACCGACTCTTGTCTGCGTCTAGAGTATTAATTTATAAGAACAGAGTAACGCATTAACCAAGATGACATGACGTCACTACTAGGAAAAGGCCTACTAATGGCGCACCAGTTTTGCATACTAATGGCGCACTACTGGTGCGCCATTAGTATCACGCCATTAGAATTTTTTACTAATGGTGCACCACTTGTGCGCCATTAGTATACCAGATACTAATGGCAAAATTTCAAAAAAAATCATTTTTTTTATTTTTTTCTTAATCTCGGGTCACAATGGCTTAATCCCAGGTCAATATGCTAAATCAAATCTCAGGTCAAATCACACTCCATGGTCAAACTTCTCGAAAGGTCACCCATCCTCACACTACTCTAGCCCAAGCACGCTTAACTTCAGAGTTCTATCCACCCCTAGCACCAACTCACTTCACAAGCACTTGTTGATATATCTAGCATATCAATCCGATTAAACCATGTTGGTGTTTAGGACTTTGTTCATGTTCATGAGTGTGATCAAATTTTGAATAATTATTTCAAACTTCCCAGTCATATTACGTATCATATTTTGAAAAAAAAATCCCGAAAAAAATTCGAAACTAATTTTTTTTTTCTGTTACTAGTGGCGCACCTAGCAAACGGTGCGCCACTAGTAAGTTTGAATTTTTTTGAGAATTTTTGCCTCCAGATCTTAAAAGCCCCATAACTTTTTTTCTTTTAGGTTTTTGAATATGTTTAACTGGGATCCCCCCGTTAAATTTGGATGTAACTTTTCGAGTAGATGATTTTTCATATAAAAAACTTTTTAATCCGAGGTCGTATGCAAAAGTTATGCCCATTTTACAAATTCTAGAGAGATTTTGCAAATAAAGTCGAAATTCATATTTGTAAATTTTCCCAACAAGTAGACCACATATCACATGGTTTACATGAATAGGGAGAATGCTGGCAGTTGGAATTCTGGGCTGGAAAAGGAGCAAATATTAGAGACCTATTCTGCACAACTCGAAAAGTCGTGAAACTCCACAAAAGTCAGTTTGGAATATATTAAAAATATTGGGCGAAGAAAGCACCAGAGGGGGGCCACCCACCGTCCACGAGGGTGGAGGGCACGCCCTACCCCCCTGGGTGCGCCCCCTGCATCGTGGGCCACCTAGGAGGCCCCCGATGCCCATCTTCTATTATATGGTGTCTTTTGCCCTGGTAAAAATCAGAAGGAAGCTTTCGGGACGAAGCGCCGCCATCTCGAGGCGGAACCTTGGTGGAACCAATCTAGGGCTCCGACGGAGCTGTTCTACCGGGGAAACATCCCTTCGGGTGGTGCAAATAATCGCCATCATCATCACCATCGATCCTCTCATTGAGAGGGGGTCAATCTCCATCAACATCTTCACCAGCACCATCTCCTCTCAAACCCTAGTTCATCTCTTGTATCAGATTTTTGTCCCAAAACCTCGGATTGGTACCTATGGGTTGCTAGTAGTGTTGATTACTCCTTGTAGTTGATGCTAGTTGGTTTATTCGGTCGAAGATCATATGTTCAGATCCTTTATGCATATTTATACCCCTCTGATTATGAACATGAATATAATTTATGAGTAGTTACGTTTGTTCCTAAGTACATGGGAGAAGTCTTGTTATAAGTAGTCATGTGAATTTGGTATTCGTTCGATATTTTGATGAGATGTATGTTGTTTCTCCTCTAGTGGTGTTATGTGAACGTCGACTACATGACACTTCACAATTGTTTGGGCCTAGGGGAAGGCATTGGGAAGTAATAAGAAGACGATGGGTTGCTAGAGTGACAGAAGCTTAAACCCTAGTTTATGTGATGCTTCGTAAGGGGCTGATTTGGATCTATATGTTTCATGCTATGGTTAGGTTTACCTTAATTATTCTTTCGTAGTTGCGGATACTTGCGAGAGGGGTTAATCATAAGTGGGATGCTTGTCCAAGGAAGGGCAGTACCCAAGCACCGGTCCACCCACATATTAAATTATCAAAGTAATGAACACGAATCATATGAGCATGATGAGAAACTAGCTTGACCATAATTCACATGTGTCCTCAGGAGCGCTTTGCTTTATATAAGAGTTTGTCTAGGCTTGTCCTTTTCTACAAAAAGGATTGGGCCACCTTGCTGCACCTTGTTCCTTTGTTACTTGTTACCCTTTACGAACTATCTTATCACAAAACTATCTGTTACCGATAATTTCAGTGCTTGCTGAGAATACCTTACTGAAAACCACTTGTCATTTCCTTCTGCTCGTCGTTGGGTTCGACAATCTTACTTATTGAAGGGACTATGATAGATCCCCTATACTTGTGGGTCATAAAGACTCTTTTCTGGCGCCGTTGCCAGGGAGTGAAGCGCCTTTGGTAGGTGGAATCTGGTAAGGAAACATTTATATAGTGTGCTGAAATTTACTGTCACTTGTTACTATGGAAAATAATCCTTTGAGGGGCTTGTTCGGGGTATCTTCACCTAGAACAGAAGAGCAAAGAGTTTCTCCTCAACCTACTGAACCTACTGAAAATATTTACTTTGAAATTCCTTCTGGTATGATAGAGAAACCGCTAGCTAATCCCTATACAGGAGATGGAACATTACATCCCGATATGCACCTAATCTATGTGGATGAAGTTTGTGGATTATTTAATCTTGCAGGTATGCCCGAGGATGTTATGAATAAGAAAGTCTTCCCTTTATCTTTGAAGAGAAAGGAATTGACATGGTTTAGTCTATGTGATGATATTGGATCATGTAACTACAACCGATTGAAATTGGAATTTCATCAGAAGTTTTGTCCTATGCATCTGGTTCATCATGATCGTAATTATATATATAATTCCTGACCTCGAGAAGGAGAAACTATCGCTCAAGCTTGGGGGAGGCTTAAGTCAATTTTATATTCACGCCCCAACCATGAGCTCTCAAGAGAAATTATTATTCAAAAAATTTATGTTCGGCTTTCTCTCAATAATCGCTCCATGCTCGATACTTCTTGTACTGGTTCTTTTATGATGAAGACTATTGAACTCGGATGTGATTTATAGGAAAGAATTAAATGCAACCCTAAAGATTGTGACATCGACAAAGGTAAGGAGTCAGGTATAACACCTAAGTTTTATTGTCTTGTCTTAAATCTTTTATGGATATTGATGCTTTTCGTGAATTTAACACTAAATATGGACTTGACTCTGAGATAGTAGCTTCTTTCTGTGAATCATTTGCTACTCATGTTGATATCCCTAAGGAGAAGTGGTTTAAATATCGTCCTCCTATTGAAGTGAAAGTAGTAGAACCTATTAAAGTTGAAGAAAAGACTATCACGTATAATGTTGATCCTATTGTTCCTACTGCTTATATTGAAACCCACCTTTCCCTGTTAGAATAAAGGATCGTGCTAAAGCTTCTACTGTGGTTTGTGAGAGTAATGCTAGAAGACCTACACCCCCTGAGAAAATTAAAGTTGAACCTAGTATTGCTATGGTTAAAGATCTCTTGGTAGACACTATAGGAATCAGGCAATTTGCCATCAGCCATGGCAGATGGCAAAGGCATGGCCGGCAGATGGGAAAGGGATTTGCCATCAGCCAGCGGATGGAAAAGCGCCGGCTGAATACACTCTGGTAAAGGCTTCTTTGTCGTCAGCTAGCAGATGGCAAAAAGCCCATAGCCTTTGCCATCAGCTGGCAGATGGCAAAGCCTCTGGATGGCAGGGGAACGGGGTTAGCCACGTTAGGAGGCTAACGGCGTGCTTTGCCATCGGCTGGCAGATGGCAAAGCCTGCAGCCTTTGCCATCCGCCAATGGATGGCAAAGGCTGCAGGATAGGCTGCAGGCTCTTTGCCATCCGCTGGCTGATGGCAAAGGCTGCAGGCTCTTTGCCATCCCCCAGCTGATGGCAAAGGCTGCAAATAGGCCAGATGAGCATTCCCCAGGTTGTATGGGTAGCTGCCACGTGGCCTCTGCTACGTCTTGAGCTAGCATTGGTTTTCCCCGAAGAGGAGAGGGTGATGCAGGAAAGTGTAGCGTAAGTATTTCCCTCAGTTTTGATAACCAAGGTATCAATCCAGTAGGAGGCTGCTCAAAAGTCCCACGCACCTACACAAACAAACTGAGAACTCGCAACCAACGCAATAAAGGGGTTGTCAATCCCTTCTGATAAGATAAATATATTTTTGGTATTTTATAATATAGATGCAAAAAAGTAAAGATGCAAATAAAAGTAGATTTAAAGCAAATATGATAAGAGATAGACCCGGGGGCCATATGTTTCACTAGAGGCTTCTCTCGAGAGCATAAATATTACGGTGGGTGAACAAATTACTGTCAAGCAATTGATAGAAAAGCAAATAATTATGACGTTATCTAGGCACGATCATGTATATAGGCATCACATCCATAACAAGTAGACCGACTCCTGCCTGCATCTACTATTATTACTCCACACATCGACCGCTATTCAGCATGCATCTACTGTATTAAGTTCATAAGGACGGAGCAACGCATTAAGCAAGATGACATGATGTAGAGGGTTAAACTCATGCAATATGATATAAACCCCATCTTGTTATCATTTATGGCAACAATACAATACGTGGCTTGTAACCCTTTCTGTCACTGGGTAAGATCACCGCAAGATTGAACCCAAAGCTAAACACTTCTCCCATGGCAAGAAAGATCAATCTAGTAGGCCAAACCAAACTGATAATTCGAAGAGACTTGTAAAGACAACTCAATCACACATAAAAGAATTCAGGGAAGATTCCAATATTATTCATAGATACACTTGATCATAAACCCACAATTCATCGGATCTCGACAAACACACCGCAAAAAGAGATTACATCGAATAGATCTCCACAAGAGAGGGGGAGAACATTGTATTAAGATCCAAAAAGAGAGAAGAAGCCATCTAGCTAATAACTATGGACCCGTAGGTCTGTGGTAAACTACTCACAACTCATCGGAGAGGCTATGGTGTTGATGTAGAAGCCCTCCGTGATCGATTCCCCCTCCGGCAGAGTGTCGACGAAGGCTCCAAGATGGAATCTCACGGATACAGAAGGTTACGGCGGTGGAAATTGTGTTTCGTGGTGCTCCTGGATGTTTTCGGGGTCCGTGGATATATATAGGAGAAAGAAGTACGTCGGTGGATGCCCGAGGGGCCCACGAGACAGGGGGACGCGCCCCAGGGGGGCGCCCTCCTATCTCGTGGGGCCCTTGGAGATTTCTTGACTTGCACTCCAGGCTCCCCGGATCAGATTTGTTCCAAAAATAACGCTCCCGAAGGTTTCATTCCGTTTGGACTCCGTTTGATATTCCTTTTCTTCGAAATACTGAAATAGGCAAAAAAACAGCAATATGGACTGGGCCTCCAGTTAGTAGGTTAGTCCCAAAAATGATATAAATGTGTAGAATAAAGCCCATAAACATCCAAAAGGGGTAATATAATAGCATGGAACAATCAAAAATTATAGATACGTTGGAGACCTATCAGCCTCTTTGCCATCTGCCAGCGGATGGCAAACCTCTTTGCCATCTGCCAGCTGATGGCAAAGTGCCTATATTGCCCCATTTAATTTTGTTTTTTCTTATATCAATTCATTTTCACAGAAAATCAAACACACACACACACACACACACACACACACACACATATATATATATATATATATATGACCAATATAGCATATTCAACACATATTACCAATAGTCATGAACACATATATATCCAACACATATCCATGAACACATATCCAACACGTGTTGCCAATAGTAGCAAGTTTCATCCATACATATACATAGTTTCATCAATATTACACAGTTGCATCATAGGTAGCAAGTTTCACAAAGTCAAAACAAAAGCTAAAGACAAGCACTCCATCAACCCAAGCTTCCATGATCTGAAGCAAATCTGCAAAATGGGAAAGAAGAAAGTTAGAAGAAGAAGACTAGAAGAAGAAGATTATTATGATGCAACTAAAATGTGAAGATTATTATGATGCAACTTGTATCTGTAAAATAGGTCATTTTGAAGCTAAGTATGGTTATTATGTCATTTTTGAGCTAGCTAAGCATACTAAGACATTTTGGTGTAAAAATGCTAAGTAAGGTCATTTTCGAGCTAAGCATACTAAGCCATTTTGGTGTAAAAAAAGCTAAGTAAGGTCATTTTGGAGCTAAGTAAGTTTATTATGTCATTTTGGAACTAGCTAAGCATATGAAGTCATTTAGGAACTAAAATATGTCATTTCTTCAGCATATTATGTCATTTTAGAGCTAGCTAAGCATATTAAGTCATTTTGGCAGAAAAGATGCTAAGTATAGGTCAGTTTATATCTATCCTAGGTTAAATAGGTCATTCTGGAGCTAATAAAAGTAATTATGTCATTTTTGAGCTAGCTAAGCATATTAAGTCATTTTGAAGGAATATATGCTAAGAATAGGTCATTTTAGAGCTATCCTGGGTTAAATAGGTCATTTTGGAGCTAATTAAGGTTATTATGTCATTTTGGAGGAAAAAGTGCTAAGTATAGGTCATTTTAGAGGTATCCTAGGTTAAATAGGTCATTTTGGAGCTAATTAAGGTTATCATGTCATTTTGGAGGAAAAAGTGGCAAGCATAGGTCATTTTAGAGCTAAATAGGTCATTTCTTAAGCTAAGTATGCATTTGTTAAGCAAAGCACTAGGGAAAACTTATCGTCAACCCGTAGGTGAAGGATCGGGGTTCTTGCTCGCGGTAGTGGCAGACGGAGGAGGATCGGGGTTCTTGCTCGCGCCAGTGACAGACGTCGATGCTTGTGGGAGTTATGCTGCACCAAATTATAGATTATCTTCAATCTCTTGTTAGCATGATGCAACTCAAATGTGAAGACTAATAAGTAATTTACATTCAAATAAACTCACCGTGCCCGCCGGAGCAATTACTGGCATCAACGGAGGGTTCTGGCCGTTCTTCTCGCACATGGACTGCACATTTGGTTTTGAAGAGCCAGTCATATTACTTACTAATGAAAGAAACATTACGTGCATGATTTAGCTAATATGCAGAAGAAACTTACCGCGAAGAGCTCATATGTGGCCCGGTTAGCCAAGTCGTTTCGGTTCCTCTCCTCCTCCAAAAGCCTAGCCGTCCTCTCCTCAATCTCCCTCTCCCTATCCGCTGCCTGCCTCCTTTCCTCCGCCAGAAGCTCCTGGGTCTTTGCTCTCTCTTCCTCAATAGTAGCCTGCAACACCACTCCTCTTTAGCATTGTAATCATCGACGGCCGCACACATAACATAATGGAGGAAAGGTATCTGATTCTGTATAACTAACCTTGATTACGAGATCCATTGGCCATGGATGAGGCCTTATCTTAGGATCAGAGCTCTTCTGGCGCCTCTTGATCTCCAGGAGAGTTCTAGTACAATGTATCAGTCCATCCCCAATGGCTAACAAGCCATGGTGCCTCCCGCCACTAGATATCATCACCAGCTCGGGATCAATAGGCTGGCTCGGGTTAAAGTCCGGCCCTTTCCTCGCCTTCCACTCGTCTCTATACCTCAAGAGCTTGTTGTGGGAGGCGCGATTGCAGAAGTTCTTTGGATCATCGAGGTCAGACTCAGAGAATGCTTTGGCCTTCTTATACGGGGCACTATGGGCCATGGCATAGAGGTCGAACAGCTCTGGCACATTCGTCTGGTTTTGTCGCACCTAAAAGAGAGGAACGAAGTATTAGTTAAGGGCTCAAGCTAGCATGAATAATGAATTTGCATGAATCATGAAGCAAACCACATACCCAGTTATCCCCGTACTGATATAGGTTGACGCTGCCTTGATGGTGTGGCACACCGCTCATTTTGCCACGCCGATCCTTTGCATTGTTGTGGGTGGATAGCCATTGGGGAGAGCACCACTCATCCGCCAACGCTTCCCAACAATCCTGCCTATCCGCACACCATGTTGGGGGCACCTAAGTTAAGTAAGAGAAATTTGAGCACTATGCCTACGAATCAAATCAAGGAAACTAAGTACGGGGCCTTAAGAATATGTAATTACCTTCATGTACTTGTCCTTACTCAGATACTTTGTGTGGCACTTTGACTTGGACATCCTAATACTAATCAAGGCGTAGTAGTCTCGAATAGCCTGCGTCCGAGCCCCGTTCCACCAGTTTTGAAGTAAACGCCTGCACTCGGCATCGATAACTCGAGCCGCGGCCTCTTCCTGTCCCTCAGCACACCTGTAGAAGGTCTGCAATCAAACAAGAAAACACGGATTAGTACAATCACTAGGGTTGCCAATTAAACAATAAAACACAACATAGACGAGAGAGGAAAAATTACCCAAAAACATCTGGATCACAACGTCGTCCACCGTGTGGCACTCGACACCGCCGATCCTCTCCCCCGGCAGGGCGGGGCAGCCAATTAGTGCTCCCAGGTCATTCCTAGCTCTGGAAACTGGCCCTCACCGGCCAACGTGACCCACCCCGGGAAGCTCTGGTGAAAAATCACACCAAGGACTGTGTTGGGCCTGCGGACACCACGGCCGTGTTTCCACGACCCGTAGTATGACAAAGCTAACGCATTAGATATTCAAAGAAACGTGAAGGCAAAAGGTTAAAAAGAGTAAATGCACTTACTTCTCCCCATCAGGCGCAATCAACCACCTCTGGTCAGGGGTCACCGGGGTGGTCGGGAGATTTGCACCACCACGCTGCTAGACATTGCTCCCCTCAACCCGCTCGCTCTCACTATAGCTATCAGAACTATAGCCATCCTCGCCACCATCAGCATGGCCACTAGACTCCGGCCAGTCCCCCAATCGGTTCGGTTGTGACGTAGCCTGATCCAGAGTATCGTGGGGACGGAGCCTCTGGGGATGGAGTCTCATGGGGCAAAGGCTCGTCGGCCCGAGGCTCGTCCTCCCGAGGCTCGTAGACCGGGGTCCAAGACGGGTCCAGCTCCATCTCAGACGGAGCAGTCCTGTGGTCAGGTGAATCAGCTGGGGGTGGTGGCGAGGAAGGCGTAGTAGTAGCCTTCCTACCTATCCCGCTGCCACGTCCACCTCTACTAGCCTTCTCCTTCTTCTTCCCCCCCCCCCCCCGACCTCTACCGGCCGGCGGTGTCTGCATACTTTGATCTAGCGCTCTCCGGAGGGTCTGGGGTGGAATGGAACTACCCCTCCCACCACACGCCGAGGAAGGAGCCTCGGAGCGCTCTCGACCCGCGGCCACCATCTCTCAACACCTGCAATGACAAAGAGTAGACGAATTTAGTACAAAAAAGAATACCTGACATGAATAATAATATGTAAATAATTTATGTGTATCATCATCATGAACATAAAAAAATGGAATACCTAACATGAACTATAATATTAATCTTCATCATCTATATATGCTTCGGGGTCAATAAATGCATCATCATCATCACTATCAGTAATGACGTGCTCATCATCATCACCAATAAATGCATCAACATGTGGAAGGCCTTATTTACGTAATCGGTCAAGCATTGACAGGTCATCCGCAGTAGTAACCTCTTCTTGTTCCGGCTCTTCTTGTTCCGGCTCATGCTTAGATTCACTGTCGCTGTCTACTTCAATGTTCTGGGGTGAAGTAGAGCGGTTCTTGAAACGTTTTTTCGAAAGACGTATTTCTTGGAAGAATTCTCCTTCATATGTGTCTAGGTTAATGTGAGGTTCATAATCCTCTTCATTGGGGGGAGGTGGTCTAACATGTGGCGGCACTTCATAAACGACATCCCAACCATTGAGATTTGGATCACTTTGGCAGGCCCACAGTAGATAGAAAACTTGGGTTGCCTGTTGAGTCGTAATATAGACATCGGGAACATCCAAATGGGTGCTTTGTTTGATTTCGACTAGCCGTAGATGTTCATGAGTCCTTCTAGTCTCCTTCGGCTGGAACCAATAACATTTGAAGACTACGACGTTCGGTGGGTTTGCACCATAGAATAGAAGTTCATAAATTGCTTCAACTCTTCCATAATACTCGGTATCTCCTTCGCCGATTTGTAGACTTTTGGTCGGCCATAGATAGCTCTTTGCCATAGGTATGAAAGCGATACCCATTGATGTCGTATTTGTCAAATGAACGGACCTTATAGTCAAAACCATTAGCGACTTGTCTCAATTCGGCGTCCATAGACTCGGAACTAGCCTACAAGTTTGAAACAAAATGATTGTTGCATTAGCCGGAAAATAGATGAAGAAATGAAATGGTCTATTGGAAATTACCGTTTGTTTGAACCAAGAGATGAAACTGGGATAGCCGCATCCATGCATTGCCAGAAGCTCATATTCTTCGACGAAATCCTTTTGGATCACCACTCCATACGAGAATTTGGCAATGTATCGATTGTATCAAATATCCGAGAATAAGAGAAATTCAAAGGAATTAGAGGTTAAGAAACAATGTACCGAGAACTTACTTGATGTACGGCCGCACTTATGTTAGATTGTTCAAAATAAAAAACGTAATGGTCCGCCATTGGTCAACATCCAACAATAAGGGAGTATAAGCACCGGCTGGTGCGAGCTTCCCTTTGAATAGGCTGAGGTTGAATCCACCGTTTCTAGGGTCGCCAGCATTGTACCGAGGCTTCGGATTATGCAAATGACGATTTTTGGCTTCGTAGTGTGCTATCAGGAAGTTTGTCGCCTCCTTGGTAATGAATGCCTCGGCCATTGATGCTTCAATTTGACGTTTAATTTTACATTTTGCTCGAAGTGTCTTCTGCATCCTCTTAGTTGCGTAGCACCAACGATTCTGCACAGGGCCCCCCAATCGTGCCTCGATTGGGAGATGCAAAATCAAATGCTGCATTGGATTAAAGAAGCCCGGTGGAAAGATCTTCTCTAACTTGCAGATCAACTCCGGCGCCAACTCTTCCAGTTCTTCTAGCAAGCTAGGTGATAGTTCTTTCGCACAAAGAACACGGAAGAAATAGCTCAGCTCTGCCAGTACTAGCCATTCATCCTCAGGGATAAAGCCACGCAACATCACTGGCATTACCCGCTCAAGCCATATGTGCCAATCATGACTCTTGAGACCAAATATTTTCAATTTTTCAAGGCTCGCTCCCCTCTTTAGATTCGCTGCATACCCATCAGGGAACATCAACTCCTTTTTCACCCACAGGATAATTTCCCTCATATCTGGCCTTCCAAGATTGAACCATGCCTTTGGCTTCGCCCAGTAATTCTTTCCTTTCGGTTGACGCATGTTTTGTAGCGGTCTATCACATAGAGCCTCCTGATCGACTCTAGCCTGAGGATTATCCTTTGTTTTCCCCTCTATGCCAAACAATGTACCATAGAGGGCCTCGCCGACATTCTTTTCAGTGTGCATCACGTCGATGTTGTGTGGGCAAAGGAGGTCTTTGAAGTAAGGCAGATCCCACAAGCATGTCTTGTGAGTCCAGGTGTGTTCCGAATTATACCCCTTGAAATACCCTGGATGCTCTGGATCCGGCTCGAGAGTGTTCAACTGATCCAGGGTCTGTTGGCCTGTTAACACAGGTGGTGCAGAGTTTTTGACAACTCTACCTTTGATGATGTTCTTCTCGTATTTTCTGAACTTATGGCGAGGATCCAGGAACTGTCTATGCATGTCGAAGCAAGAAAACTTGCCACCCGCCTACAGCCGATGAAACTAAAGAGCTGCCTTGCATGTGGGGCACGGGAACCTACCATGCACACACCAACCAACGAATAGCGCATACGCTGGCAAGTCATGCATCGAGTACATGTACCAGACACGCATTATGAAGTTCCGTTTGCTATAGGCGTTGTATGTCTTGAACCCATTATCCCAGGCTTCTTGCAAGGGCCCAACTATTCCAGGGCCTGACGTTGATAATTCCAGGGCCCAACTATTCCAGGGCCCGTATTTGTGTACATGCAGCCGCTTAAGGATGAATTGCAAGAAGCCTGGGATAATGGGTTCAAGACATATGACGCCTATAGCAAACGGAACTTCATAATGCGTGTCTGGTACATGTACTCGACACATTACTTGCCGGCGTATGTGCTATTCGTTGGCTGGTGTGTGCATGGAAGGTTCCCATGCCCCACATGCAAGGAAGCTCTTGAGTTTTGTTGGCTTCAGGCCGGTCGCAAGTTTTCTTGCTTCAACATGCATAGACAGTTCCTGGATCCTCGCCATAAGTTCAGGAAAGACAAGAAGAACTTCATCAGAGGTAGAGTTGTCAAAAACTCTGCACCACCTGTGTTGACAGGCCAACAGACCCTGGATCAGTTAAAGGCTCTCGAGCCAGATCCAGAGCGTCCAGGGTACTTCAAGGCGTATAATTCTAAGCATGCCTCGACTCACAGAACATGCTTATGGGATCTGCCTTACTTCAAAGACCTCCTTTGCCCACACAACATCGACGTGATGCACACTCAGAAGAATATTGCCGAGGCACTTTTTGGTACATTATTCGGCATAGATGGGAAGTCAAAGGATAATACTAAGGCTAGAGTCAATATGGAGGTGCTATGTGATAGGCCATTACAAAACATGAAAGAACCAAAAGGACAGGAGAACTAGACGAAGCCAAAGGCATGGTTCAATCTTGGAAGGCCATCTATGAGGGAAATTATCTTGTGGGTGATAATGCAGTTGATATTCCCCAATGGGTATGCACCGAATCTAAAGAGGGGAGCGAGTCTTGATAAATTGAAGATATTTGGTCTCAAGAGTCATGATTGGCACATATGGATTGAGCGGGTAATGCCGGTGATGTTGCGTGGCTTCATCCCTGAGGATGAATGGCTAGTACTGGTAGAACTCAGCTATTTCTTCCGTGTTCTTTGTGCGAAAGAACTATCGCCTGGCGTGGTAGAAGAAATGGAAGAGTTGGCGCCAGAGTTGATTTGCAAGTTAGAGAAGATCTTTCCATCGGGCTTCTTTAATCCAATGTAGCATTTGATTTTGCATCTCCCGGCCGAGGCAAGATTGGGGGGCCGTGCAAAATCATTGGTGCTACCCAACTGAGAGGATGCAGAAGATGCTTCGAGAAAAATGGAAAAATAAACGTAGAATTGAAGCATCGATGGCTGAGGCATTCATCACTGAGGAGGCGGCAAACTTCGTGACAGCACACTACGAAGCCAAAAATCGTCATTTGCATAATCCGAAGCCTCGGTACAATACTGACGACCATAAAAAGGGTGGATCCAACCTCAGCCTATTCAAAGGGAATCTCGCACCAGCCAGTGTTTCAAATCCAGTATCTTTGGATAACGAAGAATGGTAGACCATGTCGTTGTATATCTTCAACAACCTGATAGAAGTGCGGCCGTACATTGAGTAAGTTCTCAGTACATTGTTTCGCAACTTCTATTTCCCTTGAATTGCTCTTATTCCTGGATATTTCATACAGTCGATACGTCGCCATATTCTCGTATGGAGCAGTGATCCAAAAGGATTCCGTCGAAGAGTATGAGCTTCTCGCAAAGCAAGGAGGCGGCTATCCCGGTTTCATCTCTTGGTTCAAACAAACGGTAATTTCTATTAGACAATTTCATTTCATTTGCTAATTTGTGCGTAATGCAAAAATCCTTTCATATTAAACTTGTAGGATAATTCAGAGTCTATGGACGCCGAATTGAGACAAGTCGCTAATGGTTTTGACTATAAGGTCCATTCATTTGACAAATACGACATCAACGGGTATCACTTTCATACCTATGGCAAAGAGCTATCTATGGCCGACTGAAAGTCTACAAATTGTTGTGTATCTGCTATCGGCGAAGGAGGTACCGAGTATTATGGGAGAGTTGAAGCAATTTATGAACTTCTATTCTACGGTGAAAACCCACCGAGTGTCGTAGTCTTCAAATGTTATTGGTTTCAGCCAAATGAGACTAGAAGGACTCATGAACATATAGGGCTAGTTGAAATCAACCAAAGCACCCATTTAGATGTTCCTGATGTCTATAGTACGGCTCAACAGGCGACCCAAGTATTCTATCTACCATGGGCCTGCCAAACTAATCCAAATATGAAAGGTTCGGATGTCGTTTATGAAGTGCCACCACGTGCTAGACTTTCTCCCCCAAAGGAAGAGGATTATGAACCTCACATTAACCCAGACACATATGAAGGAGAATTCTTCCAAGAGACACGTATTTCCAAAAAGTGTTTCAAGAACCGCTATACTTCACCCCAAAACATTGAAGTAGACAGCGACAGTGAATCCGACATCACCCCAGAGGAGGAACAAGAAGAGCCGGAACAAGAAGAGGTTACTGCTGCGGATGACCTGTCAATGCTTGACCGATTACGTCAAGGTGGCCTTCCACATGTTGATGCCACTGAACCCTATGAGCCCGTCATTGATTATAGTGATGATGATGATTATGCATTTATTGATGATACTGATCGAGATTATTAGTAGTGTCAGGTATTCAATTTTTTTATGTTGTACTTGATGATGATACACTTAAGTGATATACATGTTATTATTCATGTCTGTATTTTTTTTTGTTGTACTAATTTCGTTTACTCTTTGTCATGGCATGTGTTGAAAGATGGAAGGGGAGCCGACTAAGGCCAAGGACAAACGTGCCCAAATTGAAGGTGTGCCAGACCATCAAGGTAGCTCCAGCTTATATCAGTTCGGGCGAAACTGGGTATGTGGTTTGCTTCATGATTAATGCAATTCATTCATCATGCTAGCTTGAGCCCTTTAATTACTAATTTACTTTGTTTCTCTCTTTCAGGCATGCTACAATAAGACGGATAAGGTGCCAGAGGGGTACGACCTGTATGCCATGGCCCACACTGGCTCTTACAAGAAAGTCAAGGGGAAGGCGAGGAAAGGGGAGGACTTTAACCCGAGCCAGATTCCCATTGATCCAGAGCAGGTGATGATATCTGGTGGCGGGAGGTCCCGTGGCTCCATAGCAATTGATCCAGAGATTGCTCCTGAGACCACGGTGAGTTTAATTTGAATGGATGTTACTTGCTAGTCTTAACATTTGAGTGTCATCATGCAAACGAAACATTGGAAATCATCTTTGGTGTAGCGTAACTCCATACAAGCATCACACGATCCTTCTCCAGCTACTGGCATGAGCCAGCCCGCTCCTACACCTCCATGATCACGGTAAGTTTCTCTAGTTTTTTGCTTAACAAATGCATAAAGACCTAGACTTAGCTTTATTTCCTCCAATATGCTTACCTTAATGACCTAGAGCTAGCTTCTTTTCCTCCAAAATGACTTAATAAGCTTACTGACCTCCAAAACCAACCATTTTACCTAATTTAGCTCTAAAACGATCTATACTTAGCTTTGTTTCCTCCAAAATGAACTAAGTTAGTTGTAATATGCTTAGTTAACTAGGTTTGCTCAATAATGCAATGTACTTAGCTTAGTTATGTAAAAACGGCATAATTATCTTAGTTAGCTCATAAATGATCCATTTTACCAAAGTTAGCTCTAAAATGACCCATTTTACCTTAGTTAGCTCATGAATGATCCATTTTCCCAAGTTAGCTTTAAAATGACCCATTTTATCTAGATTATCTCCAAAATGATCCATTTTACCTAGATTATCTCCAAAATGATCCATTTTACCTACGTTAGCTCTAAAATGACCCATTTTACCTACGTTAGCTCCAACATGACCCATTTTACCTACATAGGTCCAAAATGGCCCATTTTACCTACGTTAGCTCCAAAATGACCCATCTTACCTACGTTAGCTCTAAAATGATGCATTTTACCTAAGTTAGCTCATAAACGATCCATTTCACCTAAGTTACCTCACAAATGATGGTGTGCTTCTTCTTCTAGTCACCTTTTCCTAACTTTCTTATTTGCCATTTTGTAGATTTCATTCACTTCTCGGAAGCTAGCTTGCTATGATGGAGTGCTTGTTT
Organism: Triticum dicoccoides; assembly: GCF_002162155.2. Classification (NCBI taxonomy): domain Eukaryota; kingdom Viridiplantae; phylum Streptophyta; class Magnoliopsida; order Poales; family Poaceae; genus Triticum; species Triticum dicoccoides. The sequence continues at coordinate 57,671 of NW_021192593.1, read as the reverse complement.
TTTATTTCATTCTCTTCTAGTATTCTTCTAGCTTGCTACGCTGGAACTTGCTATCTTGATGAAACTTTAAATTGTAATATGTATGTGCAACTTCCTAATGGTTGCAACTTATGTGTATGTGCAACTTGCTATGTATGAATGGATGGAACTATATATGTATGTACGGTGAAACTTATGTGTTGGATATGTGATATGTTTGCTATTAAATAGCCCTGTGAAATATATCTATATATGTCATATATATTTGCTGTGAAAATTGTTGGATTTAAAATAAACAGAAAAAAGAGCCAATATGCAGGCTCTTTGCCGTCTGCCACCGACGGCAACGGGCTCTTTGCCATCAGCCGCGGACGACAAAGAAGCCACGTGGCATCCAACTGTGCTGACCCATTTGGTCGGTTTGCCTACAGTGGCAGACGACAAAGAGTAAACAGTTTTGCCTTCAGCGGCGGACGGCAAAGGCCTGCCGTGTAGTGACATATAGTTGACATCATACGGCGGATGACAAAGGCAGGACAAATTTTGCCATCAGCGGCGGACGGCAAAGGCCTGCCGTTAGCCACCTAATGGACTAACAGTGCAATTTTTGCCGTCTAATTTCTTTGCCATCCGCTGCTGATGGCAAAGGCTCCTTTGCCGTCAGCCACCAAAAGCAGACGGCAAAGTAGCTCTTTGCTGGATCTTACATTGTCGGAGCCTTTTCCCATCCATGGCGGATGGCAAAGACCTTTGTCGTCCGCCATTCATGCCTTTGCCGTCCGCCGGGGCAGACGGCAAAGTAGTTGATTCCTGTAGTGTGTACCACACACGCATTAGGAAGTTTTTTTCGTAGCGGCGTGGTACGTCTTGATCCCATTATCCCAAGGTTATTGAAATTCATCCTTAAGCGGCTGCATGTACACATTCATACTCTTCCCCAGATAGTTGGGCCCTGGAATTATAAATGTCAAGAAAATGTTCTTTCTTTGCATAATCTGTCCGGGAGGGAGATTGAGTGGAATGACAAATACAGGCCAACAACTGTATTTGGCTGCCATCATACCGAACACGTTGAGCCCATCCGTGCTTATGGCGATTCGAGGATGCCTTGGATCTTATGCTTTAGCATGATGTATTGCATCGAAGCGCTTCCACGCAAAACCGTCTGATGTGTGTACCAACATCGGCTCCCCGTTTGCATCTAGTTCGGTTCTTTTGCCCAATTTGTGCCATGTCATCTGTCTGGCCGTCACTTCGACCGCGAAAGATGTTGAAGTCTTGGTATGATCGTCATATACCGAAGAACATTAACTGGGATTTTTTTCTGACTCTTCTCACCCATACCGTTGTCTACCACAACATACCTGGAAGACTGGCAAATGGGACAATACTTCAAGTCCACATGCTCAAGCCTAAATAAGGCACATCCTTTCTCATAGGAATCTATCTTCTCATAGGGCATCTTAAGTACACGAAGGAGTTTGTCCGACTGGTACAGGTTTGCAGGCATTACATGGCCTTTGGGTAGAAAGCGTCCAAATATTGTCAGCATCGCGTCATAGCATTCTCTGCCCCAGTTGAATTGAGCCTTCAGAGCCATTACTTGTGCAATGGCATCTAGCTGACAAAGCTCGGTGTGCTCGTGGAGAGGACGTTTTGAAGACTCCAACATATCATTGAAGGCCTTTGCAGATTCCTCCATCTCATCATCCGAATCCCGAGCATCATCAATGTCTTCCACCATGTCTTCCATCCCGGTACCATGCTCGTCGGTGCGACGAAGGCCCACCTCAACTCTGGCACGTTGGGCAGACTCACCATGAAATGTCCAGAGCGTATAATTAGGCGTAAAACCCAACTTCTGCAAGTGTTTGATCATTTCAAACTCTGACCTCTTATGATAGTTGTCGCACTCGACACAGGGGCACCAGGTTTTTCTCTGTCCATTTGCATATGCGACTCTCACAAACCCCTTGGTTTTTGTTATCCATTCATGGGTCATGTCTTTCTGACTAGTGTGACCGGTGTACATCCACGCACGATCACTCATCTTGCCTAGCTACTGGACACACAAGAAATATATACATAATTCAGCAAACCATATTTATCAGTTAATAGAGTTTGTCAGTTTTATTACGTACATGCAACCTAGACGCTAATAGGTAAAGATAGGTCCTAATCCCACCCGAGTATGTGTAGATTGGGTTCATTTTCCCATCCTCTACTCCGGATCCGACGCAAAATTTCGGCAGCACCTCCCCATTGTTCTCCTGATACATGTCTCAGCGATAAGCAGGATGTGTACCCAGAGAAAAACAGGGAGGCACTGACGAAATTCTGCATCGGATCCGGAGCAGAGCATATGGGAAAACGGACCCAATCTACACATACTCGGGCTGTCCATGGATAACGTTGGACAATTTGAAAGAATCATAGTTATAAATATGCAAATGCATGCATATTTATAGATGTAACCCTTTCGAACGGGAGACGCATAGTGGTCACGCATACTGATGATTCAATCTACCTACAGCTAGCATGTTTCATCGGCACAAAGACCGAAACATAGTAAATGATTGGGGGAGGAGGAGATTTCATTTGTGCTCACCCACGAACGCCGGGGTGGAGCTCGTTGAACGCACGGGGAGGTCGTTGAACACCAGACCCTCGAAGCGACGAAACAACTGCACATTTAAATCCACCCGATCAACACAAATATATATTATGTTTTTCATAACAAAATCAGAAAATATATGACCTAACTCATAATTCATCCGGCAAAAGTGACAGAGATAAATTCTATCCGGCAAAAGTGGACTATAAAGTAAAGTCTGCTACATGATCCTCAAAACATCTATAAGCATATCCTAAATCTTGGTTGCATGCATGTGTTTTTTCGAAGTCTAAGAAGAAAAAAAACTAACATGCCTTTCAATGTGCACTTAAATAGTGTGTTCGCTGTGCAATGTGATTTTTTTCCAGTAGGGGTATAAGCGAGAACTCGTAGACATCTTACCTTGGGGAAGAAGTGCTCAAGCGAGGAAACGACAGTGACCAAGGCTGGATCAAGCCCAATCTCCTCCTTTGCCTCCCTTAATGATGTTGCTGCGTCATCGGCATCACCCTCCTCTGCCTTTCCTCCGGGCAATGCAACCTCCCCTGCATATCTTAAGTGGAGAAAACAAAATCAGATTGGGTTTATCCAACTCATGTCTAGGTTGGTATCTATTTGTGAACCTTATTGATCAAATAAAGCTAAGGCAAGCCAAACCAGCACTAAACAGAAAAGGCTAGGTTAAAAATCATCTTAAAATTAGGGAGTGTCTATTTAGTACTTGATTGTTTTTCAATTCGGTAACATTCACATTTCCTGACAAATAAATAGAGGACACTTGTATGTACAAAAAACTCCACCCCGGCGACTATATGCTTTCTATTTCTAAAAAATGGATCGGGCTAGACTGTCACCCAGTTTCAACTAAACCTGAACCACAAATACCCTGGACCATGGCGAACAACCGCCCATCAGCTTGCGACCCACCAAACAGCCAAACATTGAGGGAAATCGCATGAAGATCACCAGGACAGAAACACTTCTACTTACTATAGTAATAAAATATTGGAAAATATTAGTATATTAAATTAGAAATAAACAGGATACTCTAGAAATTACAGAAACTTTGAAGTCTAGAATGAAGAAATACGATGGAAAAAAATCATAGAACCTACACTATAATCCTGAGGTAGCTGAAAATTACACTGGAGACTCAATATTAGTGAAAGCATGCAGAAAAATACAAAAGAATGTGTGCACCTAATAACATAAAAACATTCAGAGCCTACACTCTGTGCTGACAAAGTAAATGACACTGAAAATTATTAAGATTTATAGTGCAAAAGAGTCCAAGAACACCTACAAATTACAGTCCAAGATTTACACTACCAGAGATTTAAACCGTGGTGGATGGCGCGGTGGCGGGGAGGGCCATGGGGAGGGGGCGGCTCCGTGGCCTGGCTCGGTGGAGGGGCGGGCGCAGGGGCGGGCTGCTGTGGCGGAAGGGCCGCGGTGGCCGGGAGGGCC
>NW_021192593.1:25448-52598 GCF_002162155.2 Triticum dicoccoides | reverse complement strand
AGAGAGAGGGGTGGGGCCGGGCTGGGAGAGAGAGGGGAGAGAGAGATGGGTGGGGTCGGGCTGGGAGAGAGGGGAGGAGATTTTTTTTTGAAAATAAGAGAGGGAGGAGATAGTCCCACCTCTTTGCCATTAGCCAGCAGATGGCAAAGGCCCACATCTTTGCCATCAGCCAACGGATGGCAAAGCCCCACCTCTTTGCCATGAGCAAGCTAATGGCAAAGAATCTTTGTCATCGGCTGGCAGTTGGCAAGGAGGTGCGGCTAGTGGGCCGTTACAACGCCATTATCCATTGGGCCCCACCCACTTCTTTGCCATCTGCCAGTAGACGGAAAAGATTCTTTGCCATCTGCTGGCAGACGGCAAAGAGATGGGTTGATAGGACATTACAACACTAGACCCCACCCACCTCTTTGTCGTCTGCCAGCAGATGGCAAAGATTCTTTGCCATTGGCTGGCAGATGGCAAAGAACTAGCTGATGGCCACCAGGTTCTTTGCCATCTGTCAGTTCTTTGTCGTCTGTTTTTTGTAAGCAGATAGCAAAGACGTTCTTTGCCATCCACTGGCAGACGGCAAAGAGCTGACTGATGGCAAATTCCCTGTTTCCAGTAGTGAGATAATATTGATGGGCATGGTATTTATTTCTGCGATGAAGCTACTAGAATTGCTAGACCCGATACTAAAGGTAAACATAGACCTGTTGTTGGCATGCTTGTTGTTTCTGTTAAAATAGGAGATCATTGTTATCATGGCTGATGTGAGATATGGGTGCTAGTGCGAGTGCAATACCTCATTCCTTATACAAAGAAATTATGCATGATATTGCACTTGCTGAAATAGAAGGTATTGATGTTACTATTAAGCTTGCCAATAGAGATACTATTTCACCAATCGGGATTGTTAGAGATGTCGAAGTCTTGTGTGGGAAAATTAAATATCCTACTGATTTTCTTGTTCTTGGTTCCCCACAAGATGACTTTTGTTCCATTATATTTGGTACACCCTTCTTGAATACTGTTAATGCTAGGATAGACTACGAAAAGGATATTGTTACTATTGGGTTAGGGGATATGTCTCATGATTTTAATTTCTATAAATTTCTTAGACAACCCCATTATAAAGAATTGCCTAGTAAAGATGAAATTATTGGTCTTGCTTCTATTTCCGTACCTCCTAATGATCCTTTAGAACAATATTTGCTAGACCATGAAAATGATATGTTTATGAATGAAAGAAGGGAAATAGATGAGGTATTCTTTAAACAGGGACCTATTTTAAACACAACTTACCTGTTGAAATCCTAGGGGATCCTCCTCCACCAAAAGGAGACCCCGTGCTTGAGCTTAAACAATTACTTGATACTCTTAAATATGCTTATCTCGATGAAAAGAAGATATATCCTGTTATTATTAGTGCTAACCTTTCAAAGCATGAAGAAGAGAAATTATTGAAACTATGAAGAAGCACCGTGCTGCTATTGGATACACTCTTGATGATCTTAAGGGCATTAGTCTCACTCTATTCGAGCACAAAATAAAACTAGAGAAAGATGCTAAACTAGTTGTTGATCACCAACGACGGTTAAATTCTAAGATGAAAGAAGTGTTACAAATGAAATACTAAAGCTTCTGGAGGCAGGTATAATTTATCTTGTTGCTGATAGTCAGTGGGTAAGTCATGTCCATTGTGTCCCTAAGAAGGGAGGATTACTATTGTTCCTAATGATAAGGATGAATTGGTCCCACAAAGAATTGTTACAGGTTATAGAATGGTAATTGATTTCCGCAAATTAAATAAAGCTACTAGAAAAGATCATTACCCTCTACCTTTTATTGAACAAATGCTAGAAGGATTATCCAAAAATACACATTTTTGCTTTCTAGATGGTTATTCTGCTTTCTCTCAAATACCTGTGTCAAAAGAGGATCAGGATAAGACCAATTTTACTTGCCCTTTCGGTACCTTTGCTTATAGATGTATTCCTTTTGGTTTATGTAATGCACCTGCTACTTTTCAAAGATGTATGAATGCTATATTCTCTAACTTTTCTGAAAAGATTGTTGAGGTTTTCATGGATGATTTCTCCGTGTATGGAAATTGTTTTGATGATTGCTTAAGAAACCTTGATCGAGTCTTGCAGAGATGCGAAGAAACTAATCTTGTCTTGAATTGGGATAAGTGCCACTTTATGGTTACTGACGGTATTGTGTTGGGGCATCAATTTCTGAAAGAGGTATTGAAGTTGATAAAGCTAAACTTGATGCTATTGAAAAGATGACGTGTCCTAAGGACATCAAAGGTATTGAAGTTGATAAACCTAAAATTTCTAGGCCTCTGACTAATCTCTTGCAAAAAGATGTCCCTTTAGTTTTTGATGATGATTGTGTAGAAGCATTTGAAATACTTAAGAATGCCTTGATTTCTGCACCTATTGTTCAGTCACCTGATTGGAATTTACCCTTTAAAATCATGTGTGCTGCTAGTGATTGTGTTGTAGGTGTTGTTCTAAGACAAAGAATTGATAAGAAATTAAATGTTATCCAATATGTTAGTAAAACTCTAGACAGTGCCCAGAGAAATTATGCTACTACTGAAAAAGAATTTTTAGCAGTTGTTTTTGCTTGTGATAAGTTCAGACTTTATATTGTTGATTCCAAAGTAACTGCTCACACTTATCATGCTGCTATTAAATACCTTATGGAAAAAAAGATGCTAAACCTAGACTTATTAGATGGGTTCTCCTGCTACAAGAATTTGATTTGAATATTATTTATAAAAAGGGAGCTGAGAACCCCGTTGAAGACAACTTGTCTAGGTTAGAGAATGTTCTTGATGACCCACTATCTATTGATGATAGCTTTCCTGATAAACAATTAGCTGTCATAAATGCTTCTCATACTACTCCATGGTATGCTGATTATGCTAACTAGTCGTCAACCCGTGCACTTGCACGAGCTAGCACTTTAATATTAGATACAACAAATTTGTTACAAATTAAAAATGTCAGACAATAATATGAATATTTTGATATGGGTTATTCTTGTCATACATGCATGTTTATCGTTTTAGACGTAGGGTTCAACAATGTGACATTGCTTCGGACTATTTTGTGATTTGATTGCTTGCGTCCAATTATGTGACAACCCTATCAATATTGTTATTGTGTGATGCCAAACCATATTTTACTATATTCTCATTACTATAAGAACCATAGATTATTCTGATTTTAAGTTCTTGTCTAAACCAACAAATTCTTAGAGAATTTCTTATATTTTAATATGGATGTCATTTTTTAATATTTTCTATCCATACTGTATACATACCTATATAACATAGATAATCATGTGTTTATATGAAATCTTAGTGGCGCATGATACCTCCAGATTTTCTTGTTACTTCAGTAATTTATATGTATTTAAAGATGCTTTGATAGCTGATTTTCTCTTTTTTCCAAGAACAAAATAAAGACATGCATACATACTATATGTGCAGGTATGTGTTAGTAATTTGCGCCACAACATATTATTATCAGTGTTGGATCGTAGTCTTCTCGGTACATGAATCCAAGAAGAACATATTAGAGGTTGTACTTCATAGTTGGATTTTTTTATATCACAAAATAGGGTGAACTTTGATGCCCCGAGGTGGATGGAAAGAGATGCGGTGACACTAACAATGAGGAAGATCAATCGCCGCTTGGGGTTGCAGTCGATCACGCATCATACCTCGCATCACCTATCTTCATGTTCCTTTGCGGTTTGTTGTTGGCCCTGCGGGTGGGAGAGCGAACTTGATGATGATGAGGAGTTGTGTATATCCTTCGGTAAGAGAAATCACCACAACCAACCACATGTAGGAGAGCAGGATTGAAACGGAGGTGGAGTATGCGGCCATGTAGAGGAACCCGGCCAGATGTTTTTTCTTTTAAAATCGGTCAACAGAAGATTTTATTTATGGAGTTTCACAGGTCATCAGCTGGATTCTGTCTTTTTTTATTCCATTTATCAGTGATGTTCTTTTAAGGACGCTACCTTTTCTGTTTAAGGAACGGACGGATGTTTTTTGAACAACGGTGGATGTATCACATGACATTTTTTGGACGCGACCATTTATGTTTGGCAAGTTTTCTTTTTATTGGATATAAATTTACAATTCAGTGGTCTGGTTAGTAAGAAGGCTTGAAAGATCCGGCAATATACAGGAGCCGTGGTTGCCTAAAAAAAGTACACAGGAGCCAGTGGAGATGTTTTCTCTTTTTTGGGGGAGAGATGCTTTTCCTTTTTTTTAATTGGGAAGAAGAGTTTCACGGATGAGCTGTTTGTTATGGAAGGAGGCCTTTTTTGTTTGAGATGGAGACTATCTCCTTTTTAAAGGAACGGATGGATACCTTTTTTTTATTTCATTTCAAAAACAGGACGTGTCAGACCATTGAAGCCGAGGTTGTCTAAATAATGTACAGGAGCTAAGGGAGATATTTTGTTTTTTTAAAGAGCGTTCTAGTCCCTTATTTTTTGAAACTTGTAATTCCTTTTTTAATCGCAGAAGAGTTTCACGGATCCTGCAAGTCCAAAAAATGTCTCATGGATCCTATAGAGTTATATTATGGAAGGAGTCTATATCATTTGTTTTAAAGGAGCAGATGGATTTTTTTTTGTTTCCAAACATTGGTTGTGTCATATGTCTTTTTTCGGACGGCCGGAACCATCTGTGTTACACAAGTTTTCTTCTTATCTCGGACGTTAATTTTACAATCTAACGGTGTAATTAATTATGATGATGTGGATTAATTAAAAGGTTTGAAAGGTGCCTCCAATTAGTAAATATAAGATTACATTGTTGCTAAATTTATAAAACCTAGTTTCACACACCAGCAAAAGAAAAGGTTTTTCTATGATTTAAGACATAACTTTGGGGATGACCCACACCTTTATAAACAAGGAGTAGATGGTGTTATTAGATGTTGTGTACCTGAAAATGAACAGGAACAGATCCTACGCAAGTGTCACTCCGAGGCATATGCAGGACACCACGCTGGAGATAGAACTGCACATAAGGTATTGCAATCCAGTTTTATTGGCCTACTCTCTTCAAAGATGTATGTAAGTTTTTATTGTCTTGTGATGAATGTCAAAGAATTGGTAATATTAGTAGACGTCAAGAAATGCCTATGAACTATTCACTTGTTATTGAACCATTTGATGTTTGGGGCTTTGATTATATCGGACCTTTTCCTTCCTCTAATGGGTATACACATATTTTAGTCGCTGTTGATTACGTTACTAAGTGGGTAGAAGCTATTCAACATAGTAGTGTTGATCATAACACTTCTATTAAGTTGCTTAAAAAGTTATTTTTCCGAGGTTTGGAGTCCCTAGATACTTCATGACTGGTGGTGGTTCACATTTTATTCATGGTGCTTTTCGTAAAATGCTTGCTAAGTATGATGTTAATCATAGAATTGCATCTCCATATCATCCAGAGTCTAGTGGTCAAGTAGAATTGAGTGATAGAGAGATTAAATTAATCATGCAAAAGACTGTTAATAGATCTAGAAAGAATTGGTCAAAGAAACTTGATGATGCATTGTGGGCCTATAGAACTACATATGAAAATCCTATGGGTATATCTCCATATAAAATGGTTTATGGAAAAGCATGTCACTTACCTCTCGAACTAGAACATAAGGCATATTGGGCCATTAAAGAGCTCAATTATGATTTCAAACTTGCCAGTGAGAAGAGGCTATTTGACATTAGCTCACTTGATGAATGGAGAACCCAGGCCTATGAGAACGCCAAACTGTTTAAAGAAAAAGTTAAAATATGGCATGACAAAAGGATACAAAAGCGTGAGTTTAATGTAGGTGATTATGTTTTGCTATAAAACTCTCATTTAAGATTTTTTGCAGGAAAACTTCTCTCTAAATGGGAAGGTCCTTACATTATCGAGGAGGTCTATCGTTCCGGTGCCATAAAAATCAACAACATTGAAGACACAAATCCGAAGGTGGTGAACGGTCAAAGAATCAAACATTATATCTTAGGTAATCCCATAAATGTTGAAACAAATGTTATTGACACCGTAACCCTGAAGGAGTACATAAGGGACACTTTCCAGAACGTTTCAGACTTCGAAAAGGAATAGGTATGTGGTATGGTAAGTAAACCGACTCCAAAACAGTTCTAATAGGAATTTTTCTCCGTTTTGGAATATTTAAACAAAATAAGAAAATAAGAAGCAGTCCGAAGGAGACACGAGGCGTCCACGAGGGTGGACGGCACGCCCTACCCCCTGGGCGCGCCCCCTGCCTCGTGGACACCCCGTGTGCCCTCCAGACTCCGTTTTCTTGCTCGATACTTCTTTTGGTCGGTAAAAATTCATTATATAATCTCCCGAAGGTTTTGACCACCGTACCACGACAAAATCCTCTGTATTTGTTTTGAGTTGTTTTCTGTCAGGGTTTCTCAGAGTTAGGCATCATGTCGTCCCTCTCCTCCAACAATGTGGGCGACGATGCTTGGCTAATGAAGATATAGACGAAGTGAGAAGATATCGGGGAAATCAAGGAAGGTTACAAGAGCAAGGAAGCCACAAAGGAGCAAGTCCCGATAGTAGAAGAAGAAGGCTTCTTTCAACCTTACTAAGATCATCTCACCCCTACTGAAATTTAAGCTTTCAAGATGACTGAGCTAGGTCGCATACAAAACAAGCATCTCACACGTGAAAATATTTTTTTGCAAGAGCATATCACCGCACTCAAGGGCATTATCCGCAAGTTGGAGGATCTCCTACGCTTGATGTGCGACACCCCGTCATCAACAACTCCAACATCACCACCTCCAAAGAAAGAGACATAAACACATGGGTATGGGCACTCCCCTTGGCAACTGCCAAGCTTGGGGGAGGTTCCCTGGTATCTTATCACCATCACACTTCTATCTTTACCATTTCTTTTAGTTCGATCCCTTTGGTTATATCTCGATCTAGTAGAATAAAGTTTTAGTTTGATCTAGCTTTGAGTTTTGTGTTGCTCCCTATCTATGTAATCGAGTCCATGAGCTATATATAATAAAGATTAGTTTCGAGTTCAGGGCTTTGCTATCTTGTTATGAACTTGAGGGAATAAAAGAAAGAAAAAAATTTAAAAAAAAGATCATGTTGACCTTATGGAGAGTAATGCCTTCACATATAAAGAGTATGATGAATAAAAGTTGTTGAGAGTTGACAAACATAGTTTTGGTCATTGTTGCAACTAATAGGAAGTAATAAAGAAAGAGAGGTTTTCACATATAAATATACTATCTTGGACATCTTTTATGATTGTGAGCACTCATTAAAATATGACATGCTAAAAAGTTGATGTTAGACAAAGAAGACAACTAATGAGTTATGTTTGCTTATATCCGAAATAAATTATACTGTCATTGATCATCCAACATGTTGAGCTTGCCTATCTCCCTCATGCTAGCCAAATTCTTTGCACCAAGTAGAGATACTACTTGTGCTTCCAAACATACCTAAACCCAGTTTTGCCATGAGAGTCCATCATACCTACCTATGGATTGAGTAAGATCCTTCAAGTAAGTTGTCATCGGTGCAAGCAATAAAAAATGCTATCTAAATATGTATGACTTATTAGTGTGAAGAAAATAAGATTTATACGAGCTTGTTTATGGAAGAAATAAAAGCGACAGACTGCATAATAAAGGTCCCTATCACAAGTGGCAATATAAAGTGACATTCTTTTGCATTACGATTTTGTGCATCCAGCCATAAAAGCGCATGACAACCTCTGCTTCCCTCTGTGAAGGGCCTATCTTTTATTTTTATCTTCTACCTTATACAAGAGTCATGGTGATCTTCACCTTTCCTTTTATATATACCCAATTGGATCTAGGTTTTCATAAAGTATTATTGTTGACATTACCCTTGAGGTAAAAGGTTGGGAGGCGAAAGTATAAGCCCCTATCTTTCTCTGTGTCCGATTGAAACTTCATACCCATAAGTATCGCGTGAGTGTTAGCAAGTGTGAAAGACTAAATGACATTTGAGTATGTGAACTTACTGACAAGCTCTTATATATTGACTCTTTCCGATGTTATGATAAATTGCAATTGTTTCAACGACCGAGATTATAGTTTGCTAGTTTTCAATGAAGTTTCTGATTCATACTTTACATTGTGAATAGATTGTTACTGTAGCATAAGAAATCATACGACTATATATATTGATGTTCTAAGAATGATTATGATACCCTCATGTCCGTATTTTATTTTCTTGACACCTCTATCTCTAAACATGTGGACATATTTTTCGATATCGACTTCCGCTTGAGGACAAGCGAGGTCTAAGCTTGGGGGAGTTGATACGTCCATTTTGCATCATGCTTTTATATCAATATTTATTGAATTATGGGTTGTTACTATGCATTATGTCACACTACTTATGCCTTTTCTCTCTTATTTGCAAGGTTTACATGAAGAGGGAGAATGCCGACAGCTGGAATTCTGGGCTGGAAAAGGAGCAAATATTAGACACCTATTCTGCAAAACTTCAAAAGTCCTGAAACTCCATGAAAGTCAGTTTTGGAATATATTAAAAATATTGGGCGAAGAAAGCACCACAGGGGGGCCCACCAACCGTCCACGAGGGCGGAGGGCGCGCCCTACCCCCTGGGCATGCCCCCAGCCTCGTGGGCCACCTGACAGGCCCCTGATGCCCATATTCTGCTATATGGTGTCTTTTTCCCTACAAAAAATCATAAGGAAGCTTTTGGGACCAAGCGCCGCCGTCTCGAGGCGGAACCTTGGCGGAACCAATCTAGGGCTACGGTGGAGCTGTTCTGCGAGGGAAACATTCCTTTGGGAAGGGGAAATCGTCGCCATCACCATCACCATCGATCCTCTCATCAAGAGGGGGTCAATATCTATCAACATCTTCACCAGCACCATCTCCTCTCAGACCCTAGTTCATCTGTTGTATCCGATCTTTTTCTCAAAACCTCGGATTGTTACCCATGGGTTGCTAGTAGTGTTGATTACTCCTTGTAGTTGATGCTAGTTGGTTTAATCGGTGCAAGATCATATGTTCAGATCCTTTATGCATATTAATACCCCTCTGATTATGAACATGAATATGATTTGTGAGTAGTTACGTTCGTTCCTGAGGACATGGGAGAAGTCTTGTTATAAGTAGTCATGTGAATTTGGTATTCGTTCGATATTTTGATGAGATGTATGTTGTCTCTCCTCTAGTGCTGTTATGTGAACGTTGACTACATGACATTTCACCATTGTTTGGGCCTAGGGGAAGGCATTGGGAAGTAGTAAGTAGATGATGGGTTGCTAGAGTGACAGAAGCTTAAACACTAGTTTATGTGTTGCTTCGTAAGGGGCTGATTTGGATCCATGTGTTTCATGTTAGGGTTAGGTTTACCTTAATTCTTCTTTCATAGTTGCAGATGATTGCGAGAGGGGTTAATCATAAGTGGGATTCTTGTCCAAGGAAGGGCAGTACCCAAGCACCGGTCCACCCACATATAAAATTATCAAAATAATGAACGCGAATCATATGAGCATGATGAAAACTAGCTTGACGATAATTGCCATGTGTCCTTGGGAGCGCTTTGCTTTATATAAGAGTATTCTAGGCTTGTCCTTTGCTACAAAAAGGATTGGGCCACCTTGCTTAACCTTGTTACTTTTTTACTTGTTATCCATTACGAACTATGTTATCACAAAACTATCCGTTACCGATAATTTCAGTGCTTGCAGAGAATAACTTACTTAAAACCGCTTGTCATTTCCTTCTGCTCCTCGTTGGGTTCGACACTCTTACTTGTCGAAAGGACTATGATAGATCCCCTATACTTGTCGGTCTTCACCCTCCTCCCCATCCATTAGTCTCGGTTGGTGAAACCAACCGGGACTAAAGGTGCCGCTTCAGTCCCGGTCCAAGCCACCAACTGGGACTAAAGGTGAATTTCACCAGGTGAAAGGGCGAGAAGCACATGCCTTTAGTCCTGGTTAGTGGATCGGACCGGGCCTAAAGGGGGGCCTTTAATCCCGGTTGGAGCCACCAACCGGGAATAAATGACTAGCACAGCGGTGTCGAATGTTTAGTCCCACCTCGCTAGTTGAGAGGAGCTCAAAGTTGTTTTGTAAACGTGGCTGCGACATGCCTCTCGAACTCCTCTCTAAAGCAGGCGGTACGTGCCTACCTCTTTGGCATGTTGGGCCTGCTAGCCTTGCGGGTCTGCATCCTAGCCATATGTAGGGTTTCTAGTCGTATGCAGGCCATGGTGGCCTAGTAGGCGGGCAATTTTTTCTTTTTTTGCAGATGTTATGTTTTTTAAAAAAATATGACATTTTTTGCATATATTATTTTTAGTTATATAATTTTAGTTGCATAAATTTTATACAATTTTAGTTGCATGTATTTTACTTTCATTGATTCTTTATAGTTCATTCCTTTTGCTATTAGAGTTTTACAAAAGCTTCTTATTTTGCTATTAAAGTTTGTAACAAAAAAGACTTTATGAAAATTCTTTTTGGGATTAAAGTTTTTAACAAAAAAATACTTTGATAATTTTAGTAGCATAAATTATATATAATTTTAAGTTAATATTATTTTGATCATAACTAGAGGTTTATAAAAGATTTTTAGTTGATTATTTTTGCTACCGAAGAATATTATAATTTTGTTTTACTTGCTCATAACAAAATATTTTAATTGAATCTTTTTAGTTCATTATTTTTGCTATTAGTTCATTCTTTGAGCTAAATGACCCTGAAGTTGGAAAGCACTACAAATGAACTCTGAAATGGTTGAAACTTGGCATGTTATCATAATTTTACCCACATAGTAGTGCTAAAAAGTTTAGCGGGTTAAGGAAAAAACTGGATGCACTTCGTGTAAAAACTGGATAATTTCTTTTGAAGTATCAGGGTTTCTGACGAAAACTCATCTATTACCAAGGGATTTCGTTTTTTTATCATATTTTAACTCCAGACTTTTTCTGTGTTCAATATGCATCGTTCACAGCCACATCATCAATTTTCAACCATTTCCTAACTTTATTTGCTATTGTTTCATTCATTTAATTAATTTTTTAGCTAAATGACCCTAAAATTGAGAAGCACTAGAAATGAACTCTGAAAATGTTGAAACTTGGCATGGTATCATAATTTCACCCACATAGCATGTGCTAAAAAGTTGATAGGGTTACGGCAAAAACTGGATGCACTTTATGTACAAACTAGACAATCTCTTTTGAAGTATCAGGGTTTCGGACGAAAACTCATTTATTACAAGAGATTTCATTTTTTTACTTATTGTAACACCAGACATTTTGTGCGTTCAATATGCACCATTCAAAGTCACACATCATCAATTTTCAACCATTTTCTGACTTCATTTGCTTTTTTTTCATGCAATTAATGATTTTTTTGAGCTAAATGATCCTGGAATTGAGAACCACTACAAATGAACTATGAAAAGGTTGAAAGTTGGCATGGTATCATAATTTCACCTACATAGCATGTGCTAAAAAGTTGATAGGGTTACGGCAAAAACCGGATGCACATCGTGTCCAACCGGAACAATCTCTTTTGAAGTATTAGGGTTTCGGACAAAAAACTCATCTATTACAATGGATAACCATGGATAATTTTCACATTTTCTTCACGTGTGTCCCTGGCTTATTGCGATGTAACCATGGATAATATTCATCATTTAGCAAGAAGCTTGTGTCAGCCTTCACTATGAAGGGATGAGTTTGATGAAACTTTTCATAATCTTCTGACATGTCTATCTTGTCCTCCACTCCCACGATGTTTCTTTTACCTGAAAGAACTATGTGGCACTTTGGCTCATGGTATGATGTATTCACTTACCTATCTTTTCTTTTTCTCAGTTTGGTAGACATGTCCTTCACATAGAAAACCTGTGCCACATCATTGGCTAGGACTAATGGCTCGCCTGTGTACCCAAGATTATTGAGATCCACTGATGTCATTCCATACTGCGGGTCTACCTGTACCCCGCCTCCTGTCAAATTGACCCGTTTGCACCAAAACTAAGGGACCTTAAATTCACATCCATAGTTCAGTTCCCCTATCTCATCAATATAACCATAATGTGTGTCCTTTACCCTATTGGTGTTTGCTGCATCAAAGCGGACACCACTATTTTTGTTGGTTCTGTTTTTATCTTGGGTGGTTGTGTAAAATGTATGCCCATTTATCTTGTACCCATGGTAAGTCAATATAGTCGAACATAGTGTCCTGGCTAACAAGTACATCTCATCTCCAACAATTTTTTTATACATGAGATGTGTTTACAACCAACCGCCGAAAGTCCCAATGTGTTCACCTGTAATCCAGTCGTCAGATTGCTCCGGGTGTTTGGAGCATAGAATATTCTTCCGTTCATTGATATACGGGCCACCAAGGTAGAATTCTGTAGAACTGTGTAGTGTGCTTGCACCCAAGAATGCCCATCCCTACATATTATTCAATCCGCTCCTAGCGTGCCTTTTCCACTCAGTCTCCCCTCATACCACTATTGAGGGACACCAACCGGCTTAAGGTTAGGAATAAAGTCAACACAAAACCCAATGACCTCCTCTGTTTCTTGGACCTTGGAGATGCTTCCTTCTGGCCTAGCACGGTTACGAACATATTTCTTTAAGACTCCCATGAACCTCTCAAAGGGGAACATAGTGTGTAGAAATACAGGACCCGGAATGGCATTCTTGTCGACTAGTGAACTAGGATGTGCGTCATAATATTGAAGAAGGGTGATGGGAACACCATCTCGAAACTGACATGGCATTGGACCAAATCACTCTATAACCATAGTAGGATTTCTGAATCGATTACCTTCTAAGAAATTGCATTAAGGAATGCACATAGCTTCACAATGGCAATCGAACACTTTCTGGTAGAAGCCGCCTCAATGCAACCGGAAGCAGTTGCGTCATAATCAAGTTGTGGTCATGAGACTTTAGGTTCTGGAATTTTTTTGTCTACCATATTTATTATTCCTTTTATATTCGATGAGAAGCCAGACAGGACCTTGATACTCAGCAGACATTCAAAAAAGATTTCCTTCTCTGCTTTGGTAAGAGTGTAGCTAGCAGGACCTTGATACTGCTTTGGATGCATGCCGTCTTTTTTGTTCACACATTGTTGGTCCTCCCGTGCCTTGATAACCCACAAGTGTAGGGGATCGCAACAGTTTTCGATAAGTAAGAGTTTCGAACCCAACGAGGAGCTAAAGGTAGAATAAATATTCCCTCAAGTTCTATCGACCGCCGATACAACTCTACGCACGCTTGACGTTCGCTTTACCTAGAACAAGTATGAAACTAGAAGTACTTTGTAGGTGTTGTTTGATAGGTTTGCAAGATAATAAAGAGCACGTAAATATAAACTAGGGGCTGTTTAGATAAAGAAGCAATAAAGTAAATATAGCGAGTGTGGAAAAGTGGTGGTAGGAGTTGTGGAATTGTCCCTAAGCAATTGACTATGTTACTAGACCGGTAATCACTATTGCAATTCTATTTGAGGGAGAGGCATAAGCTAACATACTTTCTCTACTTGGATCATATGCACTTATGATTGGAACTCTAGCAAGCATCCGCAACTACTAAAGATTCATTAAGGTAAAACCCAATCATAGCATTCACTACAAGAAATCAGTTAATACATGACGGATTTCCGGTGACGTTCCAAGAATCCGTCATGAACCGGCCTAGTACGGCTCCAAAGCCCACCGAAGCCCGCTTGAGCCCGCCTAACCCAACCCTCATATAAAATATAACCCTAAGCCTCTCCCTGCCCCATCTCGTTCTCCCTCCGCCGCCGCCCCCATCATCTTCTTCCTCTCCCCGATCTACTCCTTTCGGTCCTCCGCACACCCACCGCTCCGATCGGCTCTCCTACACACCATCGTCCCAATCCCCACATCCCCGGCCTCTCCAATCCTTCCAGTTTGATGGCGCCAGCAGCCCAAGTGATGAGATCCACTTCTTGGGCGTGCGCAGATCCAGCATGGCCTCAACCCCCGATGTTGGCCTTGTCGGAGCAGAGCGACCGTGTGCTCGCCAGTCTAGACAATGGCTCACGGGATTCTGGTGTGGCTCCCGTCCCTTCTGTTGGCTTCCTCAACACCATGGCCACTACAGCCGTTCGTGGGCAGGGTGGGAAGCCGAAGGCTGGTGCGTGGCCTCCTTCTTTAATAAATTGCTTAAGCTTCGCTACTGCCTTCTCCAAATCTTACGGTATTATGCGTGCGTGCTGACATAGCGGCGGCCGCGGCTATCAAGGGCTAGGGCGTGTATATGAGTCAGATGTGTGTGCATGTAGCAGCCAATGTGTTGTGTTTGCGGGTTTCCTCTCTGAAACTTTAACAGTGAATTTTCTCTGTATCATTACACTGCAGGGTACCCAGTAGAGACAGAAGGCACATGTTTGTCAACCAGCTGCACTATGCTCTGTGGGCTTCTATCTAGATCTAATTTAGTTTAATTTTCTACCAAGATCTAATTTAGATTAATTTTCTACCAAGATCTAATTCAGTTTAGATTTTTCTAACAGTTTGATGTACCTTTGTTCTCTAAATAAATATAATTAGCTGTTCTATATGCATTCAGTTTAGTTTTCTATCAAAATATAATTCTGTATGAATCAATGTAATCAAGTGGTGAATAATTTCATCAATATAGACATGATTTCTGTTACTGTATTAATATGGCAACATGTTCTGTTTAAAGTTTTCTCCACACACTTCTGTCCATATTGGCTATTGCAGCTCACTGAATACATATTATGAGAATTATGTTTAATCTAAATATAAGAAGAAAATTACATCGGTATAGTGTGGCAGTCCTACAGTTATAATATAGAGATTTAAACCTGTTCATTTTTATACTAATTACATGTAGTCCCGCCATCGTTAGTTGTGCGCCTACTAGTACTAGAACCAATGCCACGTTAGTTCACTCTCCCTCAACCTAGAGGCACACAGCAAGCTAGCAGTTGCCAAAATAGTGAGACACATTTCTTCTTCAACTTGTGTGCTCCCTGCCTCCAAGCCTGGTCGCCCTCTGCAATAGTTTTGTCGACAAGTTGTGATGTCTACTGTCTGATCCTAAATCTTTTCCCTGATGTTTTCCCATCTCTTTCTTGATTATGATCTCTGTTTCTTGGGATGCAGGTTTAGGTGGTGCCGTAGCAGCCGTGCCGCTGCATGGCGCACAATAGAGCTCGAGAGGGTGACCGTGATAACTTTGGTGGAGCTGCTCTGTGATGAACCAGGGGTTGGTTCTCTACTACCAGTCCTATCATTTCTCCGTGATGAACCAGGGGTTAGGCATTTTTCACCATGTTGTGATTTTAGACTAATTTGTTTGTGCCCCTTTGATCATGGTGGTGAAATTTATAGTCTCATGCACTTGAATTAGAGTAACCCCGGCCAGCATGCATGTTGTTAAGAGAAATAACCGATACATCATATGCAGTATCTCTTGAGAGAACCATTTGCCACTTAGTTCTATATATTTATTTGTGGCCGTGTCTCGTAGTTATTTTGCATGCCATTTGCATTTTACTTGGCAAGCAATTGTTTTTACTACTGTAAGTGCCTCGGATAAACATTTAGTTTCATGTGTATACTTGTTGCCACATGAAAATTTGAAGCTTATGCCTGCCAAGTCGACGATTAGTGATTCCGCTTCACTGATATTGTTTGTTAGTAATGTCATTTTCTCGGCGGGTTTATGTGGCCTCAACTACTGCAGAGTAGGTGTGTTCTCGGATGTATGTTCTATTATGTTGTCACTTATATGTAAACCTGATTAGACTTTCTTTTGACCCACTTTTATTTGGATTAAGTTTCGGCAACCTCGTGTTTATTTTTGTTTTTAAGTAGATACTTTGTTATTCTCATATGTAGGCATGGTAAAATTTAAGAATTTTGGACAACTAAGTAATTTATTTTTGAAGTTTCTTCTAATTCTCTCATTTCTACCGTCTAGTGTCTAATGTTGCTATAAATATGTTAGGTGTGATTAGGTAGCGGGCTTCTTGGTGCATCACAATCTGCCATGACATGATCCTTACCATCAGGAGGGCCGACGACAAGAACTTGAATAACAACCTCAGTAGTATCTTGTGTTCTATCGTTGTAAATTGGATTATACTGGTTCCTAGTGTTGTTCTGTGATATTTTGTGAATATATTCTATAAATTATCATTACATGGAGGATTTTGTAAGCTGGTGCGGTGTAGATACCAATGGATGGCTGCATATTGAATATCCGTGTAATATATGATCATACTTTGGAAATACTTTGGCTTGGCCCAGAGTTGGTATTACGATTTGTGTAATGCATTGTACTGGTTCAAAATTGGTGTGGTAGATATGTGCTGGACAAAATTTAAATTCTGCCTACATCCATGATGATTTCTGTGATGAAAATTGGTGTCCATGTAGGTAGCCACGTCATTCCAATTGGGTGATGAAAAATCCTACGTGGTGTTGGTTCTGTGACAGTTCGTTCCGTCATGAATGGTTGGGCCTAGTTTGGGTTGGCCGGGCTTCGGGCAGATCCATGACGGTCAATATCTGTCATGGAAGGCCTGATGTCAAATTATGACGCGATATACATGACAGATTCCAAGTCCGTCATCGATGGACACCCATGACAGTTCTGCATTAATGCGTGAAGGACGAGGACCGTCACGTATTAACAGATTTCTTGTAGTGATTAAAGCATCAAGTCCCCTTTTATCCCATACATAAACAACCTACTTAGTTGGGTCTGTGCTTCTGTCACTCACGCCACCCACGATAAGCAAATCATAAACATATTGCAAACCCTACAGCGGGAATCCCTCACGCCTGCGCGACCCAGAGGGCACAATAGAACAGCGCCAATAATAAAACATGCAACGCAAACCAATCGTAGCAATTCATCAATCACCGGTAGGACAACGAAAATCTACTCAAACATCATAGGATGGCAACACATCATTGGATAATAATATGAAGCATAAAGCACCATGTTCAAGTAGAGGGTACAGCGGGTTGCGGGAGAGTGGACCGCTGAATATAGAAGGGGGAAGGTCATGGAGATGTTGGTGAAGATGACGGAGGTGTTGATGAAGATCGCGGTGATGATGATGGCCTCCGGCAGCGCTCCGGCGCCACCGGAAGCAAGGGAGAGAGAGCTCCCGTTCTTCTTCTTCTTCCTTGACCTCCTCCCTAGATGGGAGAAGGGTTTCCCCTCTGGTCCTTGGCTCCCATGGCTTGGGAGGGGCGAGAGCCCCTCCGAGATTGAATCTCTCTCTTTGTTTCTGCGTTCTCTGATTCTGCCCCTTCACCGTTTCCTTTATATCTGGAGATCCATAAGTCCGATTGGGGTGAATCTTTCGCCTAGATTTTTCTCATAAAATTAGCTTTCTTGCGGCAAAAGAAGAGCGTCAACTGCCTTACGGGTGGCCCACGAGAGTGCCAAGCGCGCCCAGGGGGGTGGGCGCCCCCCTATCTCGTGGCCACCTCAGACACCATTTCGCGTTGATTCTTTCTCCGGAAAATCCCAAATATTCCAAAATAATTCTCCGTCCATTTTTATCCCGTTTGGATTCCGTTTGATATGGGTTTCCTGCGAAACATAAAACATGCAACAAATAGGAACTGGTACTGGGCACTGGATCAATATGTTAGTCCCAAAAATAGTATAAAAAGTTGCCAAAAGTATATGAAAGTTGAAGAATATTGGCATGGAACAATCAAAAATTATAGATACGACGGAGATGTATCAGCATCCCCAAGCTTAATTCCTGCTCGTCCTCGAGTAGGTAAATGATAAAAAGGTAATTTTTGATGTGGAATGTTACCTAGCATAATCTTGATCATATGTCTAATCATGGCATGAATATTAAGACACGAGTGATTCAAAGCAATAGTCTATCATTTGACATAAAAACGATAATACTTCGAGCGTACCAATAAAGCAATCATGTCTTTTCAAAACAACAAGGATAAAGCAAGCTTATCCCTACAAAATCATACAGTTTGGCCATGTTTCATTTTCATCACACAAAATGCTCCCATCATGCACAAGCCGACGACGAGCCGAGCAATTGGTTCATACTTTTTAATGCGCTTTAGCTTTTTCAACCCTCATGCATTACATGAGCGCAAGCCATGGATATAGCACTATAGGTGGAATAGAATATAATGATGGAGGTTATGTGGAGAAGACAAAAAAGGAGAAAGTCTCACACCGACGTGACTAATCAACGGGCTATGGAGAGGCCCATCAATTGATGTCAATGCGAGGAGTAGGGATTGCCATGCAACGGATGCACTAGAGCTATAAGTGTATGAAAGCTCAAACTGAAAACTAAGTGGGTGTGTATCCAACTTGCTTGGCCATGAAGACCTAGGGCATTTGAGGAAGCCCATCGTTGGAATATACAAGCCAAGTTCTATAATGAAAAATTCCCACTAGTATATGAAAGTGACAACATAAGAGACTCTCTATATGAAGAACATAGTGCTACTTTGAAGCACAAGTGTGGAAAAAGGATAGTAACATTGCCCCTTTTCTTTTCATTTTTCTTTTTTTTCTTTTTTCTTTTTCGGTGGGCTTCTTTGGCCCCCTTTTTTTATTTAGGCTTCTTTGGCCTTTCTTTTTTTTCATTTTTTTCTTTTTTTATGGGGCAATGCTCTATAATGATGATCATCACACTTTTATTAACTTACAACTCGATATTACAACTCGATACTAGAACAAAGATATGACTCTATATGAATGCCTCCGGCGGTGTACCGTGATGTGCAATGATCTAGCATAGCAACGACATCAAAAAATGGACAAGCCATGAAAACATCATGCTATATCTCGGAATGGCTATGGAAATGCCATGATAGGTAGGTATGGTGGCTCTTTTGAGGAAGATATAATGAGGCTTATGTGTGATAGATAGTATCATATCACGGGGTCTGGATGCACCGGCGAATTTTGTACCAACTCTCGAGGTGAGAAAGGGCAATGCACGGTACCGAAGAGGCTAGAATGATGGAAAGGCAAAAGTGCGTATAATCCATGGACTCACATTAGTCATAAAGAACTCATATACTTATTGCAAAAGTTTATTAGCCCTTGAAGCAAAGTACTACTACGCATGCCCCTAGGGAGATAGATTGGTAGGAAAAGACCATCGCTCGTCCCCGACTGCCACTCATAAGGAAGACAATCAAAGAAACACCCCATGCTTCAAATTTGTCACGCAAGGTTACCATACGTGCATGCTACGGGACTTGCAAACCTCAACACAAGTGTCTCTACAATCCACAACCACCCACTATCATGACTCTAATATCACCATATTTATATCGCAAAACTATTGCAAGGAATCAAACATATCATATTCAGTGATCTATAAGTTTATGTATGATTTTATGACTAACCATGTGAATGACCAATTCCTGTCATCTCTCTAAATAGATATAAGTGAAGCAAGAGAGTTTAATTCTTTCTACAAAATATATGCACACACTCTAACAAATATAAATGAAGCATAAGAGCATTCTACAAATGGCGGTTCTCTATGTGAAGAGAAACATGCAATCCAAACTTCAAATGATATAAGTGAAGCACATGAAGCATTCTATAAACCCATACTCAAAAGATTTAAGTGAAGTGCAATGAGCATTCTATAAATCAACCAAGTACTATCTCATACCAGCATGGTGCATAAAAGAAAAGTGAAAACTAAATGCGAAAGATGCTCCAAGGTTGCACATATCACATGAACGAAACAAATTCGAAAACATACCGATACTTGTTGAAGAAAGAGGGGATGCTTTCTGGGGCATCCCCAAGCTTAGACGCTTGAGTCTCCTTGAATATTTACTTGGGGTGCCTTGGGCATCCCCAATCTTGAGCTCTTGCCTCTCTTCCTTTTCCTCATATCGAAACCTCCTCGATTAGACACTTCATCCACACAAAACTTCAACAGAAAACTCGGTAAGATCTGTTAGTATAATAAAGCAAATCACTACTCTAAGTACTGTTGCAAACCAATTCATATTTTGTTTTTGCATTGTGTATACTGTAATATAACTTTTCCATGGCTTAATCCACTAATATAAATTGATAGTTTCATCAAAACAGGCAAACTATGCATCAAAAACAGAATCTGTCAAAAACATAATAGTCTGTAGCAATCTGAACAATCACGATACTTCTGTTATCCCAAAAATTCTACCAAAATTAGGAAACATAAACAAGTTATACAGCAAGACAGTGCAAAAGGAATCAGAACCAATTGACGTTCCAGTTAAAAATGTAAAATCGTCTACAGCCAAAGTTTCTGTCCTACACCGTACAAACCAACAAGCACTGTAAACATCCTAAAGGCAAACCTTGGCACATTATTTTTATAACACAATGGAATTGTACAAGGGGATAATTATTTTTTATGAAAAGTTTCTATAATCAAGATTCACAAAGTTTCCGTGAGAATGAACAAAGTTCAAGGAGCTCTGCCACTTCAACAATGCTTGTCTTTCTCACTTTCACTTTCCTTTTTGAAAAGTTTTTAGGTCCCCCTCTTTATTTTTTTGTTTTTAAACTATATAAAAGCACTCAACAGAAACAAATGACTCTCTAAAACTTCCGGGTTGTCTCCCTGGCAGCACTTTCTTTAAAGTCATTAAGCTAGGCATATAGTGCTCAACTAATGGATCCACCCGGATCCCAAGGTATATCGAAGCCAATTTTAATTAACAATGATTTGTAATTTAATAGTGAGCACAAAGTAACAGATATCAAGAAATGAAGAAGTCTAACTCTCTTCCTATGCATCGGCATGTCATAAAAGAACAATTCATGCACACCAAGTAAAGGTCAATGCATAGTATAAACAGTTTCTTGCAATTTTATCGTATGGGAAACATAGAGAGGTGGAGATGTAGTTCCTCTCTCATAATAATTGCAAGTAGGAGCAGCAAGCACATGCATATTATATCAATCAAAATCATCATGTGCAACGGTAAAAGGCAACCCATCAATATAATCCTTAATAAGCACAAACTTCTCCGATATAGTGTAGTTGGGAGAATTCAAAAAGATAATAGGACTATCATGCCACTAGTAGAAAAGGGGGCATTTGTCCCGGTTTGTAAGGGCCTTTGGTCCTGGTTCGTGAACCGGGACTAATGGGTCGTTACTAATACCTCCCCCCTTTAGTCCCGGTTCAAACACGAACCGGGACAGATGGTCCTCCACGTGGCCGGTGCGCCGAGCCCAAGCAGGGGGGCCTTTGGTCCCGGTTGGTGGCACCAACCGGGACCAAAAGGCATCGACGCGTCAGCATTCCAGTGGCTGGGGTTTTTGTTTTTTTGAAAGGGGGGTGGGGGTTTTGGGGGGTTAATTTAGGTGTTTCATATATTGTGTTATCTAGCTAATTAATAGAGAGAAGTGTCCTCTCTTATGTCCGTGCTTGGTCGACGCTACGTACTATATACATATATCCCTCGACACGCTAGCTAGTAAGAAAATGAAGGGAACCATTGAGTACAGAAGTTCGTCATGCATACCGAGAGAAACGATCGATCGACCTCTCCTTCTCCGACAGATTGGTCGAACAACAAGTTTTCGTATCATGTATCCGACGCTACTGGCTACATACATGTACAATATGTAAGATCTCTCAATTACAGTCCCCTAGCAATTGAAATCAACTTCCGCATGGTATTCTCCGGCTTTGTTGATGATGTGGTCAAGAAAGAATCCTGCCAATTCCTCTTGAATTGCTTTCATGTGATCTGGTTCTAGGAGTTCATTCCGCATCTGCCATGTCTAATTTGAAGAAGGGGGTTAATTAATACATATATATGAATGAAACTCAACAGAAATGATGGTGTAATAAAATTAAATTGTGAATATTATTGCTTACGCACTTCATATTGTCTTTGAGAGTAGCCCCGCTTGTTTTCAAAGTCGCGGTGTGGATGAACTCGCACACGTAGTATCCACAGAAATCATTCCCTTGTTCCTACCACAAGCACTTTACGAGAAATAGAGGTCAATCAAACTGATAATGAAGAATTATAAATGGCATTGATGAAAGTATAGCTATAGAATCAACGGGAGATGCGCGCAACTAGCTAGCCAGTAGTACTTACTTTCGGGTATGTATATCGCAGCTCCTTCGGCAGTCCTGGAGCTTTAGCGGTGAACTGTTTCCAAACCCTGCAAGACAAAGAAAATAATTATTATTACTTGAGATATCAGAAAATGAACAAAAAGTTGCCGATATGGTGCGATAATGATCGATTGAACTTACTTGCTGAGCATTTCAGTCATGTCCGCATAGGTTTTGGGATCTTTCCGTCTCTAGTCTAAGACGGTTACTAGTCCACGCTCAAGCTTAATCTCCAGAAGAATATAGTGGTACCTGCGCAAGACTGCATAACTCATCAATTACATTATTATAACCTCGCTCGAGTAATAAGGGAAACCAAATATGCACACCACAATAACACTCACTTGCCGTTGTAAGGAAAGAGTATGGTATCTTTGTTTTGATTTTTGATCAACGATTGTAGCAAGTTGTCCTCGACCTCTTTGACGTGCTTTTCAACCAGAAATACATCTATGATATTTGTGTTAATGAACCCAATATCATAATTTTTTTGTTTTTTGCACTCGACGATCTTCAATCTGCATAATATATTGAGGATAATTAATTATAAATACATGCAATGAAAGAGCCGAGCTATATATAGAGACTTAATGACATAAATAGTACTTACAGGCAGTAGCAAAAGACCGTTAATTTATCGAGGGCCTTTTGATTGAAGAACTCGAAGAACTCCTCAAATGGAACATGCAACAGACCATTTCCAACGAGGTCGTGCTCCTCTTTAATTCTCAGATACAAAGTATTCGTCCCCCCAGACTCTCTGCAGGTTTTCATGTACCAAGTATGGAATCTTCGCATCATCGTTGTTAGAGATTTTTCATCGTTGACGAGAGGCTTCCCGTACTCGTATCTGTGTTCCTCCACCTCCATGAAATCAGGAAGTGCATTGTCAGGCAGGTAATCTTGTAGATTGCCATAACCGGCCACCATCCCCGGAACATTAGCGACGATGTTGGCGCTAGACACATTGAGCGGGGGCACGATTGGTTTGCTTGTTCGCCGAGCTGGTCAATTTTTTTTTGCAGTTGCTCGTTCTCTTGCTCTTTGATGTCTGACAGTACTTCCCGACCGTTCCGCTTGGAGATATGTCTGTTCAGTAATGCTCTCATAGTTGGTTCTCGGCGGAGACTTTGCCGGTTTCCTCAGGGCATCGAGAGTGCGCTTTGCTTTCACCGGATCTACCTTCTCCTCCGGAGGTGGATGTCTCTTTGCTTTCACCCCTTCAAAGAACTCCTTCACGTGGGTCCGCACGATCGTATCGGTTTCCTCCTCGGTCCTCTCGTACGGTAACTTCTCTAGAGGCTTGAGAGATGGACCGTATCTGTATTGCCTCCCGCCTCTGGTTGTGCTGCTAGACGCTGGAGTAGACGGAGCGGCTGCGGCGTCTGTCTTCTTTCGTGCTTGCTTACGAGGCGGAGGAGAAGGACTACGATGCACCGGAGCAGCCGGGGCGGCGGCGAGTCTCTTCCGACCTTGCTGGCGAGGCGGGGAAGGAGGAGGCTACTGGCTGCTCGGGAGCGCGGGCACAGGCAGAGAAGGAGGCGGAGTGCTGCCACACGCCAGAGAAGGAGGCGGAGTGCCGCCACGCATGCCCTGCTCATCACTCGCCGGAGGAGGAGGCGGTGGAGGAGGCGGAGTGCCTTGACTCGCTGGAGGAGGAGGAGGCGGAGGCGTCTAGTTCGGAAGGTTGATGAGCTCCTTCCGCCATAGGCATTGAGTCTTCAGAGCAGAACCCAGCCTAGTCTCCCCTTCACCGGTAGGGTGGTCAAGCAGGAGGTCCTCAAATCCCTCCGTTATTTCATCCACCATCACCTTAGCATATCCTTCTGGAATCAGCTGGCAGTGATAAGTTGTGCCGGGTCCACTAGGATAAACAGAGCCAACAACCTCCTTGACCTTCAAATTCATCCATCGCGCCATAATGTGGCAATTTTGAGACTCCGTGATAGCATCCACAGGATAGCTGACAGGAGGCGTCAAGACATGCTCCGGCTGAAGCAGCTCGGTGGAAGCCATGCTGCTTCTCCGCTGAGATGGCGGGGTAGCTTCGGGGGAAGCTTCGGCAGGTCGTTTCCTGCGATCTGCTGCTTCTCGTTCTTCTAGCCCCATTACCCTTTCGTGCAGTGCCTGCAGTTGGCCCTGCTTCAGTTTCTTCCTCCTCTCGTGGGTTTTGTAACCCCCTGCATCCGGAAAACCAACCTTCCATGGAATGGAGCCTGGCGTGCCTAGTGTCCGTCCAGGGTGCTTAGGATTCCCGAGGACCATTGTGAGCTCGTCCTTCTCCCTGTCTGGAATGAACGGCCCTCGCTGCGCTGCATCGATATAGTGCCGAAGGTGCTTGACTAGTATTTTTAGTTGCTTGTCCGTCCAATGGCACTTCCCTGATACAGGGTCCAAGGTTCCGCCAGCCCCGAAGAACCAAGTCCGGCAACGGTCTGGCCAGAAAATTGTCTCTGGTTTGATCCCTTTTTCAAGCAGATCATTCTCAGCTTTGGACCACTTAGGCCGGGCTTTGAGGTAGCCACCTGATCCCGTGGGATGGTGAAGCTTCTTCTTTGCAGCATTTAGCTTGTTTGTCGCCGACATCTTCTTACTCTTTTCCGATGTCTTGTGGGCCACAAATGCGGGCCAGTGATCTTTGATCTTCTCATATTTGCCGATGAATTCTGGTGTCTTTTCTTTGTCGACAAACTTGTTCAGCTCTTTCCTCCACCTCTTGAATAGGCTTGTCATCTTCTTAAGAGCACAAGACTTGATTAATTGCTCTTTAACTGGCTTCTCCGGATCCTCCTCTGGCAGTAGGGTAAAATTTGCCTTCAGCAGAGTCCAAAGATCTTCTTTCTGCATATCATTGACATAAGACTCCTCAGGGTCTTCCTCCTTAGGCTTATACCATTGTTGGATGCTGATCGGGATCTTGTCCCTAACAAGAACCCCGCACTGAGTAGAAAATGCGTGCTTTGTCCGGATGGGTTCAATCAGTTCGCCGTCGGGCGCGATTTCTATGATATCAAACTTTTCATCCGAGCTCAACTTTTTCCTCGGGCCTCGTCTCCTTACCAAAGTTGTGCTCGATCCGGAGGGCTGGAATTTATAGGAAGAAAGATGAGAGTAATTAATATGTGTACATATACCAAAACAATGGATGCATCAATTAACTAGTCAGCACGGGCTTAACTAATATATATATACCTGGCCGGACTGGGTTCGGTCACTTGAGCAGTCAGCACAGTCTCCTTCTTGTACCTCCATTGTGTCATCGGAGCCATCATGAACATAGTCCTCTTCTTGTACCGGCATTAATGGGCCGAAGCCATCATGAACATAGCCCTCTTCTTCACCCAGTCCTTCCAGCTGACCATCGGTGTCAAGGAGAAATGACGCAACTTCATCACTTCGATTATGTCCCCCAACATCGCTTTTGTTTCTTCGTCTCGGGAGTGCTCCATAGTTTCTGCAAATATTTACAACATGTCAATTATTATTCAAACATGGTATAGATGGATATATATATATATATATATATATATATATATATATATTAGTGGAAAACGTAGAACTAGCTAGTTAATCACAATAAGGAATCATGTTAGTCGCCTCGACGCTGCTTCTCTAGGGTTTGGGGTCGCCTCGACACAATGCTTCAAGGGTTTGGGGTGGCCTCGACGACGACGCTCTTTTAACTTGGTAAATTTGGGTGGCCTCGAGAGAGTTAATTTGTCGGGTAGGGGTGCGGCGGGAGGGGGTAGGAGACCAACATCGTTTTCTCTCTAGGGTTTGGGTGTCCTCGAGAGTTTTGGTCGAGTGAGAGGGCCGAGGGGGGGTGTTGTCGTTGTATAAGTTATCACGGCCGAGAGGGGGTATATATATCGACCGCCCCTCATGTCGAAGTTATCTCGAGGGGGTTATATCGACAACGACGCGACATACATATACATGGGAAAATAATGTTATCGGGGAGGGGGTATCGGTACCCCCCCCCCTCGTGTTGAAGTTTCTTCTTTCTCCTCTATTCCTTTCTTCTTCTACTACTCTTCTTTTTCTTCTTCTCCCTCGAAAAAGGAAAATAAGGAAAAGGAAGAAAAGAGGAAGAAGGAAGAAGGAAGAAGAAGAAGAAAAAAAGAGGAGAAGAAGAAAGGAATAAAGGAGAAGAAGAAAATATAGAAATTGGATTTTCTATTTTTTCTTCTCCTCCTCTATTCCTTTCTTCTTCTCCTCTTCTTTTTCTTCATTTTTCCTCTTCTTATTTATTTCTCCTCTTCTTCCTCTCCTCTTCTTCTCCTTTCTTCCTCTTCTTATTTTCCTTCTTCCTCTCATTCTTTTAGTATTGCTTCTTTTAAAAAAAATGTTCAAATAGAAAATTTCAAAAAAAACACAAAGGTTTTGCCTAATGCATTGTTCATATGAACATACAAATATTTGCATATTCTACAATAATTAAAATCACCAAAAAAAGAGGAGAAGAAGAAAGGAATAGATCAGGAGAAGATCAAAGAAAAAAAGAAGAAAAAAAAGAGGAGAAGAAGAAAGGAATAGAGGAGAACAAGAAAAAATAGAAAGTTTTCTGTTTTTTCTTCTTCTCCTCTATTCCTTTCTTCTTCTCCTCTTCATTTTCTTCTTTTTTCTTCTTCTTATTTTTTTTATCCTCTTCTTCCTCCCCTCTTCTTCTCCTTTCTTCCTCTTCTTATTTTTCTTTTTCCTCTCATTCTTTTTCTTCTTCTTCCTTTCCAAGCTAGATATATAAAATTTTACTAAAAATTAAACTAACCTAAAATGTACTAAATCCGAGAACATATATAGATAAAACTTTTATAAAAATCTAACTTTTGCATATATGTATACTTTAAAACATCATTACAATTGAAAAAAATACATACATACATAAAAAAACAAGTAAAAAATTCATACATACATATATGAACAAACATA
>NW_021192593.1:24574-25438 GCF_002162155.2 Triticum dicoccoides | reverse complement strand
GTCGGGCGGCAACTGTGGTGATGAACTCTGCAAAATTGCAAAGTGCTACTTATATAGCAAGAGCATTGGTCCCGGTTCGTGAAACCAACCGGGACTAATGCACCCTTTAGTCTTGGTTGGTGCCACCAACCGGGACCAAAGGCCTCCTTTTCGGCAGCCCAAAGGGCGGGAAGCGGCAGCCTTTGGTACCGGTTGGTGCCACCAACCGGGACCAATGCCTCCCCCTTTAGTCCCGGTTGGTGCCACCAACCGGGACCAAAGGCCCCTGTGCTGCTCGCGTCGGGACCAAAGTTTAGTCCCACCTTGCTAGTTGAGAGGGGCGCGCAGTGGTTTATAAGCCCCACTGCCGCATCCCTTTCGAGCTCCTCTCCACCGCAGGCTTTTGGGCCTACTTGCTATTGCTTTGCCTGATGGGCCTAATGGGCCAACTGCGGGCCTGAATCCTGGCCCATACTAGGGTTTCTAGTCGTATTCAGGCCGTGGGGGCCCAGTAGGAGGCATTTTTTTGTTTTTTTGTTTTCTTTACTTATTATTGCTATTTTTATTATTTTTTTCACTTTTTTGTTTTGTTTTCTTCATTATTTATTTTCTTTTGTTTTTCGCTTTATTTTTTAATTCTTTTTTTTCTTTTAGTTTTAGAAAAATTATAAACTTTCTGTTAGTGCCATTAGTTTTCAAATTTGAAAACACTTTTTTTTGTTTTCTTTCTTGCTTTATTTATTTTATTTTGTTTCTACTTACAACAAAATACTTATTGTTGCTATTTTTAATTATTTTCCAGTTTTTTTTGTTTTGTTTTCTGCATTATTTATTTTATATTGTTTTTTGCTCTATTTTTTAATTCTTTTTGCTTTTAGTTTTAGA
>NW_021192593.1:15892-24478 GCF_002162155.2 Triticum dicoccoides | reverse complement strand
ATTTTATTTTGTTTCTACTTACAACAAAATACTTATTGTTGCTATTTTTAATTATTTTCCAATTTTTTTGTTTTGTTTTCTGCATTATTTATTTTATTTTGTTTTTTGATCTATTTTTTAATTCTTTTTTCTTTTAGTTTTAGAAAAATTATAAACTTTTTGTTAGTGCCATTAGTTTTCTAATTTGAAAACACTTTTTTTGTTTTTTTGTTTTCTTTCTTGCTTTATTTATTTTATTTTGTTTCTACTTACAACAAAATACTTATTGTTGCTATTTTTAATTATTACGAGGCCGAACCATAAGACATTAAAGCATTTCAAATGAACTCTGGAAAAGATGAAAGTTGGCATGGTATCATAAATTCACCCACATAGCATGTGCTTGTACAAAATGGATAATGGTATCATACTCGTCTGTTACAAAGTTGGCATGGTATCATCATAATAGTTGCAGGAGAAAGTCTTCACTTTTTCTTCGCTTGTGTCATTTGCTTATTGCGCCGTAACCATGGATAATCTTCATCGTTTATCAGGATGTTGGGGTCAGCCTTAACTTTGAAGGGAGGAATTTCATGAAACTTTTCATAATCTTTAGACATGTCTGTCTTGCCCTCCACTCCCACGATGTCCTTTTTTCCTGAAAGGACTATGTGGCGCTTTGGCTCATCGTATGGTGTATTCGCTTGCTTATCTTTTCTTTTTCTCGGTCTGGTGGACATGTCCTTCATATAGATAACCTGTGCCACATCATTGGCTAGGACGAACGGTTTGTTAGTGTACCCAAGATTTTTCAGATCCACTGTTGTCATTCCGTACTGTGGGTCTACCTGTACCCCACCTCCTGACAGATTGACCCATTTGTACTTAAACAAAGGGACCTTAAAATCATGTCCGTACTCAAGTTCCCATATGTCCACTATGTAACCATAATATGTGTCCTTTCCCCTCTCGGTTGTTGCATCAAAGCGGACACCGCTGTTTTGGTTGGCGCTCTTTTGATCTTGGTCAATCGTGTAAAATGTATTCCCATTTATCTCGTATCCTTTCCAAATCATAACAGTCGAAGATGGTCCCCTGGACAACAAGTACAGCTCAGCACAAACAGTGTTGTCACCTCTAAGATGTGCTTCCAACCAACTGCTGAAAGTCCTGATGTGTTCACATGTAATCCAGTCGTCGCACTGCTCCGGGTGTTTGGAGCGCATACTGTTCTTTTATTCATCAACATACGGGGTCACCAAGGTAGAGTTCTATAGAACTGTGTAGTGTGCTTGAAACCAAGAATATCCGTCCCTGCATATTATTGAGTCCCTTCCGAGCGTGCCTTTTCCAGTCAGTCTCCCCACATGCCGCGATTGAGGGAGACCTATCTTCTTAAGGCCAGGAATGAAGTCAACACAAAACCCAATGACATCCTCTGTTTGATGGCCCTTGAAGATGCTTCCTTCTGACCTAGCGCGGTTACGGACATATTTCTTTAGGACTCCCATGTGAAGGAAATATGCCCTAGAGGCAATAATAAAGTTATTATTTATTTCCTTATTTCATGATAAATGTTTATTATTCATGCTAGAATTGTATTAACTGGAAACATAATACATGTGTGAATACATAGACAAACATAGTGTCACTAGTATGCCTCTACTTGACTAGCTCGTTAATCAAAGATGGTTAATTTTCCTAACCATAGACATGAGTTGTCATTTGATTAACGGGATCACATCTTTAGGAGAATGATGTGATTGACTTGACCCATTCTGTTAGCTTAGCACTTGATTGTTTAGTATGTTTCTATTGCTTTCTTCATGACTTATACATGTTCCTATAACTATGAGATTATGCAACTCCCGTTTACCGGAGGAACACTTTGGGTGCTACCAAACATCACAACATAACTGGGTGATTATAAAGGAGTACTACAGGTGTCTTCGAAGGTACATGTTGGGTTGGCGTATTTCGAGATTAGGTTTTGTCACTCCGATTGTCGAAGAGGTATCTCTGGGCCCACTCGGTAATGCACATCACTTAAAGCCTTGCAAGCATTGCAACTAATGAGTTAGTTGCAGGATGATGTATTATGGAATGAGTAAAGAGACTTGCCGGTAACGAGATTGAACTAGGTATTGAGATACCGACGATCGAATCTCGGGCAAGTAACATACCGATGACAAAGGGAACAACGTATGTTGTTATGCGGTTTGACCGATAAAGATCTTCGTAGAATATGTGGGAGCCAATATGGGCATCCAGGTCCCGCTATTGGTTATTGACCGGAAACAATTCTAGGTCATGTCTACATAGTTCTCGAACCCGTAGGGTCCGCACGCTTAACGTTTTGTTGACGATATAGTATTATATGAGTTATGTATGTTGGTAACCGAATGTTGTTCGGAGTCCCGGATGAGATCATGGACATGACGAGGAACTTCGGAATGGTCCGGAGATAAAGTTTGATATATGGGATAATAGTGTTTGATCTCCGGAAGGGTTCCGGAATTCACCGGAAGGGGTTCCAAATGTTTCCCGAAATGTTTGGGTACGAGAACACGTTATTTGGGCCAAAGGGGAAAGCCCACAAGGTTTTTGGAAAGTGCAAAAGGAAGTTTTGCGGAGACCACGGGCCAGACGCCAGGGTCCCTGGTGTCTGGGTCCAGACGCCGGGAACCCTGGCGTCTGGCCCTGGAGTCCGAGAAGGACTCTTGCCTTTCGGGTGAAACCGACTTTGTGGAGGCTTTTACTCCAAGTTTCGACCCCAAGGCTCAACATATAAATAGAGGGGCAGGGCTAGCACCAAAGACAGATCAAGAAACACCAAGCCGTGTGCCGGCAACCCCGTCCCCTCTAGTTTATCCTCCGTCATAGTTTCCGTAGTGCTTAGGCGAAGCCCTGCGGATATTGTACTTCACCAACACCGTCACCACACCGTCGTGCTGCCGGAACTCATCTACTACTTCGCCCATCTTGCTGGATCGAGAAGGCGAGGACGTCATCGAGCTGAACGTGTGCAGAACTCGGAGGTGCCGTGCGTTCGGTACTTGGATCGGTCGGATCGTGAAGACATACGACTACATCAACCGCGTTGATAAACGCTTCCGCTTAGCGATCTTCAAGGGTATGAAGATACACTCCCCCTCTCGTTGCTATACATCACCATGATCTTGCGTGTGCGTAGGAATTTTTTTTAAATTACTACGTTCCCCAACAGTGGTATCAGAGCCTAGGTTTTATGCGTAGATGTTATATGCATGAGTAGAACACAAGTGAGTTATGGGCGATACAAGACATACTGCTTACCAGCATGTCATACTTTGGTTCAGCGGTATTGTTGGATGAAGCGGCCCGGACCGACATTACGCGTACGCTTACGCGAGACTGGTTTTACCGCCGTGCTTTGCACACAGGTGACTAGCGGGTGTCTGTTTCTCCAACTTTAGTTGAATCGAGTGTGGCTACGCCCGGTCCTTGCGAAGGTTAAAATAGCACTAACTTGATGAACTATCGTTGTGGTTTTGATGCGTAGGTAAGAACGGTTCTTGCTCAGCCCGTAGCAGCCACGTAAAACTTGCAACAACAAAGTAGAGGACGTCTAACTTATTTTTGCAGGGCATGTTGTGATGTGATATGGTCAAGACGTGATGCTATATTTTATTGTATGAGATGATCATGTTTTGTAACCGAGTAATCGGCAACTGACAGGAGCCATATGGTTGTCGCTTTATTGTATGCAATGCAATCGCCCTGTTTACTTTATCACTAAGCAGTAGCGATAGTCGTAGAAGCAATAGTTGGCGAGACGACAACGATGCTACGATGGAGATCAAGGTGTCGCGCCAGTGACGATGGTGATCATGATGGTGCTTCGGAGATGGAGATCACAAGCAAAAGATGATGATGGCCATATCATATCACTTATATTGATTGCATGTGATGTTTATCTTTTATGCATCTTATCTTGCTTTGATTGACGGTAGCATTATAAGATGATCTCTCACTAAATTTCAAGATAAAAGTGTTCTCCCTGAGTATGCAGCGTTGCCAAAGTTCGTCGTGCCCAGACACCACGTGATGATCGGGTGTGATAAGCTCTACGTCCATCTACAACGGGTGCAAGCTAGTTTTTGCACACACAGAATACTCACGTTAAACTTGACGAGCTTAGCACATGCAGATATGGCCTCGGAACA
This sequence comes from Triticum dicoccoides, assembly GCF_002162155.2. Taxonomy (NCBI): domain Eukaryota; kingdom Viridiplantae; phylum Streptophyta; class Magnoliopsida; order Poales; family Poaceae; genus Triticum; species Triticum dicoccoides. The sequence continues at coordinate 20,294 of NW_021192593.1, read as the reverse complement.
CTGAGACCGAAAGGTCGAGCGTGAATCATATAGTAGATATGATCAACATAGTGATGTTCACCATTGAAAGCTACTCCGTTTCACGTGATGATCGGTTATGGTTTAGTTGATTTGGATCACGTGATCACTTAGAGGATTGGAGGGATGTCTTTCTAAGTGGGAGTTCTTAAGTAATATGATTAATTGAACTTAAATTTATCATGAACTTAGTCCTGGTAGTATTTTGCAAATTATGTTGTAGATCAATAGCTTGCGTTGTTGCTTTCATATGTTTATTTTGATATGTTCCTAGAGAAAATTATGTTGAAAGATGTTAGTAACAATGATGCGGATTGGATCCGTGATCTGAGGTTTATCCTCATTGCTGCACAGAAAAATTATGTCCTTAATGCACCGCTAGGTGACATACCTATTGCAGGAGCAGATGCAGACGTTATGAACGTTTGGCTAGCTCAAAATGATGACTACTTGATAGTTTAGTGCACCATGCTTAAACGGCTTAGAATCGGGACTTCAAAGACATTTTGAACGTCATGGACCATATGAGATGTTCCAGGAGTTGAAGTTAATATTTCAAGCAAATACCCGAGTTGAGAGATATGAAGTCTCCAACAAGTTCTATGGCTAAAAGATGGAGGAGAATCGCTCAACTAGTGAGCATGTGCTCAGATTGTCTGGGTACTACAATCGATTGAATCAAGTGGGAGTTAATCTTCCAGATAAGATAGTGTTTGACAGAGTTCTCTAGTCACCATCACCAAGTTAGTAGAACTTTGTGATGAACTATAGTATGCAAGGGATGACGAAAGCGATTCCCGAGCTCTTCGTGATGTTGAAATCGATGAGGGTAGAAATCAAGAAAGAGCATCAAGTGTTGATGGTTGACAAGATCACTAGTTTCAAGAAAAGGGCAAAGGGAAAGAAAGGGGAACTTCAAGTAGAATGACAAGCAAGTTGTCACTCCCACGAAGAAGCCCAAAGCTGAACCAAAGCCTAAAACTGAGTGCTTACACTGCAAAGGAAATGGTCACTGGAAACGGAAATACCCTGAATATTTGGTGGATAAGAAGGATGGCAAAGTGAACAAGGGTATATTTGATATACAGATTATTGATGTGTACCTTACTAGTGTTTATAGTAGCCCCTAAGTATTTGATACTTGTTCGGTTGCTAAAAATTAGTGACTCGAAATAGGAGTTACATAATAAACAGAGACTAGTTGAGGGGAAGTGACGATGAGTGTTGGAAGTAGTTCCAAGATTGATATGATCATCATCACACACTCCCTATACTTTCGGGATTAGTGTTAAACCTAAAATAAATGTTATTTGGTGTTTGCGTTGAGCATGAATATGATTTGATCATGTTTATTGCAATACGGTTATTCATTTAAAGTCAGAGAATAATTGTTGTTCTATTTACATGAATAAAACCTTCAATGGTCATACACCCAATGAAAATAGTTTGTTGGATCTCGATCGTAGTGATACACATATTCATAATATTGATGCCAAAAGATGCAAAGTTAATAATGATAGTGCAACTTATTTGTGGCACTGCCGTTTGGGTCATATCGGTGTAAAGCGCATGAAGAAGCTCCATACAGATGGATTTTCAGAATCACTTGGTTATGAATCATTTGATGCTTGCGAACCGTGCCCTTTGGGCAAGATGACTAAAACTCCGTTCTCCGGAACAATTGAACAAGCTACTGACTTATTGGAAATAATACATACCGATGTATGCGATCCAGTGAGTGTTGATGCTTGTGGCAAGTATCGTTATTTTCTGACTTTCACAGATGATTTGAGCAGATATGCGTATATCTACTTGATGAAACATAAGTCTGAAATAGTTGAAAAGTTCAAAGAATTTCAGAGTGAAGTGGAGAATCATTGTAACAAGAAAATAAAGTTTCTACGATCTGATCGTGGAGGAGAATATTTAAGTTATGAGTTTGGCCTTCATATAAAACAATCTGGAATAGTTTCGCAGCTCACGCCACCTGGAACACCACAATGTTATGGTGTGTCCGAACGTCGTAACCGCACTTTATTGGATATGGTGTGATTTATGATGTATCTTACCGATTTACCACTATTGTTTTGGGGTTATGCATTAGAGACAGCTGCATTCACTTTAAATAGGGCACCATCAACATCCATTGAGACGACGCCTTATGAACTGTGGTTTAGCAAGAAACCAAAGTTGTCGTTTCTTAAAAGTTTGGCGCTGCGATGCTTATGTGAAAAAGTTTCAACCTGATAAGCTCGAACCCAAATCAGGGAAGTGCATCTTCATAGAATACCCAAAGGTAACTATTGGGTACACCTTCTATCACAGATCCGAAGGCAAGTTATTCGTTGCTAAGATGGATCCTTTCTAGAGAAGAAGTTTCTCTCGAAAGAAGTGAGTGGGAGGAAAGTAGAACTTGATCAAGTAATTGTACCTTCTCCCTTATTGGAAAGTAGTTCATCACAGAAATCAGTTCCAGTGATTCCTACACCAATTAGTTAGGAAGTTAATGATGATGATCATGAAACTGCAGATCAAGTTGCTACCAAACCTCGTAGGTCTTCCAAAGTAGGATCCGCACCAGAGTGGTACGGTAATCGTGTTCTGGAAGTCATGTTACTAGACCATGATAAATCTACGAACTATGAGGAAGCGATGATGAGCTTAGATTCCGCAAAATGGTTTGAGGCCATGAAATCTGAGATGGGATCCATGTATGAGAACAAAGTGTGGACTTTGGTGGACTTGCGCGATGATCGGCAAGCCATAGAAAATAAATGGATCTTCAAGAGGAAAACAGACCCTGATAGTAGTGTTACTATCTACAAAGCTAGACTTGTCGAAAAAGGTTTTTGACAAAGTTCAAGGTGTTGAATACAATGAGATTTTCTCACTCGTATCGATGCTTAAAAGTCTGTCCGAATCATGTTAGCAATTGCCACATTTTATGAAATTTGGCAAATGGATGTCAAAACTACATTCCCTAATGGATTTATTAAAGAAGAGTTGTATATGATACAACCAGAAGGTTTTGTCAATCCTAAAGGTGCTAACAAAATGTGCAAGCTCCAGCGATCCATCTATGGACTGGTGCAAGCATCTCAGAGTTGGAATATACACTTTGATAAGTTGATCAAAGCATATAGTTTTATACAGACTTGCGGTGAAGACTGTATTTACAAGAAAGTGAGTGGGAGCACTACAACATTTCTGATAAGTATATGTGAATGACATATTATTGATCAAAAATAATGTAGAATTATTCTGCAAAGCATAAAGGAGTGTTTAAAAAGAGTTTTTTTTCAAAGAAAGACCTCGGCAAAGCTACTCACATATTGAGCATCAAGATCTATTGAGATACATCAGGATGCTTGATAAGATTTTCAATGAGTACATACCTTGACAAGATTTTGAAGTAGTTCAAAATGGAGCAGTCAAAGAAAGAGTTCTTGCCTGTGTTGCAAAGGTATGAAATTGAGTAAGACTCAAATCCCGACCACAGCAGAAAATAGAAAGAGAATGAAAGTCACTCCCTATGCATGAGTCATAGGTTCTATAAAAGTATGCTATGCTATGGACCAGACCTATTGTATACTCTGCCCTATTCTGGCAAGGGAGTACAATAGTGATCTAGGAGTAGATCACTGGACATTGGTCAAAATTATCCTTAGTGGAATAAGGATATGTTTCTCGATTATGGAGGTGACAAAAAGGTTCATCGTAAAGGGTTACGTCGATACAAGTTTTGGCACTGATCCAGATGACTCTAAGTCTTAATTTGGATAAATATTGAAAGTGGGAGCAATCAGCTAGAGTAGCTCCGTGCAGAGCATTGTAGACATAGAATATTTGCAAAATACATACGGCTCTGAATGTGACAGACCCGTTGACTAAGCTTCTCTCACGAGCAAAACATGATCACACCTTAGTACTCTTTGGGTATTAATCACATAAGCAATGTGAACTAGACTATTGACTCTAGTAAACCCTTTGGGTGTTGGTCACATGACGATGTGAACTATGGGTGTTAATCATATACAGATATGAATATTGGTGTTAAATCACATGGCGATGTGAACTAGATTATTGACTCTAGTGCAAGTGGGAGACTGAAGGAAATATGCCCTAGAGGCAATAATAAAGTTATTATTTATTTCCTTATTTCATGATAAATGTTTATTATTCATGCTAGAATTGTATTAACCGGAAACATAATACATGTGTGAATACATAGACAAACATAGTGTCACTAGTATGCCTCTACTTGACTAGCTCGTTAATCAAAGATGGTTAAGTTTCCTAACCATAGACATGAGTTGTCATTTGATTAACGGGATCACATCATTAGGAGAATGATGTGATTGACTTGACCCATTCTGTTAGCTTA
>NW_021192593.1:15388-15823 GCF_002162155.2 Triticum dicoccoides | reverse complement strand
GTTAGCTTAGCACTTGATCGTTTAGTATGTTGCTATTGCTTTCTTCATGACTTATACATGTTCCTGTAACTATGAGATTATGCAACTCCCGTTTACTGGAGGAACACTTTGGGTGCTACCAAACGTCACAACGTAACTGGGTGATTATAAAGGAGTACCACAGGTGTCTCTGAAGGTACATGTTGGGTTGGCGTATTTCGAGATTAGGTTTTGTCACTCCGATTGTCAGAGAGGTATCTCTGGGCCCACTCGGTAATGCACATCACTTAAAGCCTTGCAAGCATTGCAACTAATGAGTTAGTTGCGGGATGATGTATTATGGAACGAGTAAAGAGACTTGCCGGTAACGAGATTGAACTAGGTATTGAGATACCGACGATCGAATCTCGGGCAAGTAACATACCGATGACAAAGGGAACAACGTATGTTGTTATG
>NW_021192593.1:2578-15084 GCF_002162155.2 Triticum dicoccoides | reverse complement strand
GGTTTGACCGATAAAGATCTTCGTAGAATATGTGGGAGCCAATATGGGCATCCAGGTCCTGCTATTGGTTATTGACCGGAAACAGTTCTAGGTCATGTCTACATAGTTCTTGAACCCGTAGGGTCCGCACGCTTAACGTTCCGTTGACGATATAGTATTATATGAGTTATGTATGTTGGTAACCGAATGTTGTTCGGAGTCCCGGATGAGATCATGGACATAACAAGGAATTCCGGAATGGTCCGGAGATAAAGTTTGATATATGGGATAATAGTGTTTGATCTCCGGAAGGGTTCCGGAATTCACCGGAAGGGGTTCCGGATGTTTCCCGAAATGTTTGGGTACGAGAACACGTTATTTGGGCCAAAGGGGAAAGCCCACAAGGTTTTTGGAAAGCGCAAAAGGAAGTTTTGCGGAGTCCACGGGCCAGACGCCAGGGTCCCTGGCGTCTGGGTCCAGACGCCGGGTACCCTGGCGTCTGGCCCTGGAGTCCGAGAAGGACTCTTGCCTTTCGGGTGAAACCGACTTTGTGGAGGCTTTTACTCCAAGTTTGGACCCCAAGGCTCAACATATAAATAGAGGGGCAGGGCTAGCACCAAAGACAGATCAAGAAACACCAAGCCGTGTGCCGGCAACCCCGTCCCCTCTAGTTTATCCTCCGTCATAGTTTTCATAGTGCTTAGGCGAAGCCCTGCGGATATTGTACTTCACCAACACCGTCACCACACTGTCGTGCTGCCGGAACTCATCTACTACTTCGCCCGTCTTGCTGGATCGAGAAGGCGAGGACATCATCGAGCTGAACGTGTGCAGAACTCGGAGGTGCCGTGCGTTCGGTACTTGGATCGATCGGATCATGAAGACGTACGACTACATCAACCACCTTGATAAACGCTTCCGCTTAGCGATCTTCAAGGGTATGAAGATACACTCCCCCTCTCATTGCTATACATCACCATGATCTTGCGTGTGCGTAGGAAATTTTTTGAAATTACTACGTTCCCCAACACCATGAACCTCTCAAAGGGGTACATATTGTGTAGAAACACGGGGCCCAGAATGACAATCTCGTCAACTAGATGAACTAGGACGTGCGTCATGATATTGAAGAAGGATGGTGGGAACACCAGCTCGAAACTTACAAGACATTGCACCACATCACTCCTTAGCCTTGGTATGATTTCTGGATCGATCACCTTGTGAGAGATTGCATTGAGGAATGCACATAGCTTCACAATGGCTAATCGGACGTTTTCCGGTAGAAGCCCCCTCAATGCAACCGGAAGCAGTTGCGTTATAATCACGTGGCAGTCATGAGACTTTAGGTTCTGAAACTTTTTCTCTGCCATATTTATTATTCCTTTTATATTCGACGAGAAGCCAGTCGGGACCTTCATACTAAGCAATCATTCAAAGAAGATTTCCTTCTCTTCTTTGGTAAGAGCATAGCTGGCAGGACCTTCATACTGCTTTGGAGGCATGCCGTCTTTTTTGTGCAAACGTTGCAGGTCCTCCTGTGCCTCAGCTGTATCTTTTGTCTTCCCATACACGCCCAAGAAGCCTAGCAGGTTCACGCAAAGGTTCTTCGTCACGTGGATCACGTCGATCGAAGAGCGGACCTCTAGGTCTTTCCAGTAGGGTAGGTCCCAAAATATAGATTTCTTCTTCCACATGGGTGCGTGTCCCCCAGCGTCACTCAGAACAGCTAGTCCGCCGGGACCCTTTCCATGGATTACCTGTAAATCATTGACCATAGCAAGTACATGATCACCGGTACGCATGGCGGGCTTCTTTCGGTGATCTGCCTCGCCTTTGAAATGCTTGCCTTTCTTTCTACATTGATGGTTGGTCAGAAGAAATCGACGATGGCCCAGGTACACATTCTTCCTGCAGCTTGCCAGGTATATACTATCGGTCTCAAGTAAACAGTGCGTGCATGCGTGGTATCCCTTGTTTGTCTGTCCTGAAAGGTTACTGAGAGCGGGCCAATCGTTGATGGTCACGAACTGCAACGCCTTTAGGTAAAATTCCTCCTGTCTGTGCTCATCCCACGTACGTACACCATTTCCATTCCACAGCTGTAAAAGTTCTTCAACTAATGGCCTTAGGTACACATCAATGTCGTTGCCGGGTTGCTTAGGGCCTTCGATGAGAACTGGCATCATAATGAACTTCCGCTTCATGCACATCCAAGGAGGAAGGTTATACATACATAGAGTCACGGGCCAGGTGCTGTGATTGCTGCTCTGCTCCCCGAAAGGATTAATGCCATCCACGCTTAAAGCAAACCATACGTTCCTTGGCTCACTTGCAAACTCACCCCAGTACTTTCTCTCGATTTTTCTCCACTGCGACCCGTCAGCGGGTGCTCTCAACTTCCCGTCTTTATTACGGTCCTCACTATGCCATCGCATCAACTTGGCATGCTCTCCATTTTTGAACAGACGTTTCAACCGTGGTATTACAGGAGCATACCACATCACCTTCGCAGGAACCCTCTTCCAGGGGGGCTCGTCGTCAACATCACCAGGGTCATCTCGTCTGATCTTATACCGTAATGCACCGAATACTGGGCATGCGTTCAGATCCTTGTACGCACCGCGGTAGAGGATGCAGTCATTAGGGCATGCATGTATCTTCTGCACCTCCAATCCTAGAGGGCATACGACCTTCTTTGCTGCGTATGTACTGTCGGGCAATTCGTTATCCTTTGGAAGCTTCTTCTTCAATATTTTCAGTAGCTTCTTAAATCCTTTGTCAGCCACAGCATTCTCTGCCTTCCACTGCAGCAATTCCAGTATGGTACCGAGCTTTGTGTTGCCATCTTCGCAATTGAGGTACAACCCTTTTTCGTGGTCCTCTAACATGCGATCGAACTTCAGCTTCTCCATTTGACTTTCCCATTGCGTCCTTGCATCGACAATGACCCGGCGGAGATCATCATCATCGGGCACATCGTCTGGTTCCTCTTGATCTTCAGCAGCTTCGCCTGTTGCAGCATCATCGTGCACATCGTCTGGTTCCTCTTGATGTTCAGTAGCATCACCGTATTCAGGGGGCACATAGTTGTCATCGTACTCTTCTTCTTTGCCGTATTCCATCATAACCCCTATTTGTCCGTGCCTCGTCCAAACATTATAGTGTGGCATGAAACCCTTGTAAAGCAGGTGGGTGTGGAGGATTTTCCGGTCAGAGTAAGACTTCGTATTCCCACATATAGGGCATGGACAACACATAAAACCATTCTGCTTCTTTGCCTCGGCCACTTCGAGAAAATCATGCACGACCTTAATGTACTCGGAGGTGTGTCTTGAACCGTACATCCATTACTGGTTCATCTGCGTGCATTATATATAATTAAGTGTGTCAAAAATCATTATAGAACATCATGAATAGATAATTAAGTGACCAAATTAATAGAAGTTCATCATCACATTAAAACCAAAGTACATACATAGTTCTCATCTAACAACATAAAGCTCTGCAGAGCATCTAAATTAATTAAACCATACACTGAAACTATGTAAAACATTTCAATGCGAAAACAAATGCTATCATAATCGCAACCAATGTAACAACTGATCCAACGGCATAATGATACCAAGCCTCGGTATGAATGGCATATTTTCTAATCTTTCTAATCTTCAAGCACATTGCATCCATCTTGATCTTGTGATCATCGACGACATCCGCAACATGCAACTCCAATATCATCTTCTCCTCCTCAATTTTTCTAATTTTTTCCTTCAACAAATTGTTTTCTTCTTCAAATAAATTTAACCTCTCGACAATAGGGTCGGTTGGAATTTCCGGTTCAACAACCTCCTAGATAAATAAAATCTATATCACGTTGGTCGGCATAATTGTCATAAACAATAAATGAACCAATAGTTATGAAAAGATAATATATACCACATCCGAATCATAGAGAGGACGAGGGCTGACGGGGGGGGGGGGATACCAAAACCATCGCACTATATAAGATGCAATAATAAAAGTAAGAAAATTATACAAGTATCTATATATATAAACATACAAGTAAGAATTTGTTTTTCCTTTCAGAAAGAAGATAAGAACAAGAGGCTCACCACGGTGGTGCCGGCGACGAGATCGGCGCGGGCGATCGACGGTGGTGAAGACGGGGACGGGACGTGATAGACCGCTAAACCTAGACAAATATTGAGGAAAATGGAGCTTGGAGGTCAAGCTTGGAGAGGAGAAAGCTTAAGTAGTGTGGCTCGGGCATTCCATCGAACACCTCTTGTGCATAGGAGGTGAGCTAGAGCACCACAAAGCTCTCCCCTCGCCGGCGACGAAAAACAGAGCAGTGGGAGTGATTTGCTCGCGGGCGAGGGGTATATATAGGCAACTAATTGGTCCCGGTTCCTGGCCAGAAACGGGAGTAAAGGGCAACCTTTGGTCCCGATTCAAGCCACCAACCGGGACCAAAGGGGTCGGGCCAGGAGCGAGGCCCATTGGTCCCGGTTAGTCCCACCAACTCCGGACCAATAGGTCCAGCCGAACCGGGACCAATGGCCCACGTGGCCCGGCCGGCCCCCGTGGCTCACGAACCGGGTCCAATGCCGCCATTGGTCCCGGTTCTGGATTGAACCGGGACTAATGGGCTGGCCCGGCCTGGACCATTGCCCCCTTTTCTACTAGTGTGCGTGGGTGCAATAGCAACAATTTCATGTTTAACATAAGGAACTATAGCAAGTTCATCTCCATAAGAATAATTCATATTGGCATCTCGGCCACAAGCATAGCAACCATCATCAAAAAGGGATATTTCAAGAGAATCAACGGGATCATAGCAATCATCATAGCAATCATCCTTCGATAAGCATGAAGGGGAATTAAACAATGTATGAGTTGAAGAGTTACTCTCATTATAAGGTGGGCACGGGTGATCAATACGCTCTTCCTCCTTTTGTTCGTCGCTCTCCTCATCATCTTTTTCATCCAATGAGCTCACAATTTCATCACTTTCTTCTTCCATAGCTTCCTGCAAAATATTAGTCTCTTCTTGGACAGCAGAGACTTTCTCAATAAATGCATTAATATAGTAATTGTATTCATAATTTTCATAGCAATATCTAAGTATAGCAAGATTTTCAGGCCTATAAACATCATCATCAAAAGCTTCATAATTTTCAAACAAAGCTTCAATTTCATAAGAAGCCTTAAAAGCAACAAATTCTTCTATTTGTTCAACATCATAGTAATCATATATACCATTAGCATAAGAAGCTAAGGTTTCATTATCATTAAATTTGCATGAAAAGGGAAGGTGTGGAGCCTTCATCCTAGAGCAACAGGTAATATCATATCTCAAGCATAGTTGACGAGCATACCAACGCAACATAATAAATTGATCCCATAATAGTTTCCCTTTTTGTGTCGGGCGATAATCCCTAAAGTATTCACGTTGATCCAACGTGTCTCCCATTATAAATTTGGATGGGGTTTTCTCAGGATTATCAAATTAGTACATAATATCTTGAACATAATGAGCATCGGGGGTTTTAGGAGTTACCCCATCTCTATGAGTAGCAAGTAGACCTAATTTTTTTGGTATTTTGTGTTCCATTTCCATAACTAAAGATAGAGAACAACTAAGAACAACAAATAAAAATTACTTAGTGATAAAGGAAACAAGCACACACGAGAATATTCACCCCACGCTATGACTCCCCGGCAACGGCGCCAGAAAAAGGTCTTGATAACCCACAAGTGTAGGGGATCGCAACAGTTTTCGATAAGTAAGAGTATCGAACCCAATGAGGAGCTAAAGGTAGAATAAATATTCCCTCAAGTTCTATCAACCACTGATACAACTCTACGCACGCTTGACGTTCGCTTTACCTAGAACAAGTATGAAACTAGAAGTACTTTGTAGGTGTTGTTTGATAGGTTTGCAAGATAATAAAGAGCACGTAAATATAAACTAGAGGCTGTTTAGATAAAGAAGCAATAAAGTAAATATAGCGAGTGTGGAAAAGTGGTGGTAGGAGTTGTGGAATTGTCCCAAAGTAATTGACTATGTTACTAGACCAGTAATCACTATTGCAATTCTATTTGAGGGAGAGGCACAAGCTAACATACTTTCTCTACTTGTATCATATGCACTTATGATTGGAACTCTAGCAAGCATCCGCAACTACTAAAGATTCATTAAGGTAAAACCCAACCATAGCATGCATTAAAGCCTCAAGTCCCCTTTTATCCCATACGTAAACAACCTACTTACTCGAGTCTGTGCTTCTGTCACTCACGCCACCCACCATAAGCAAATCATAAACATATTGCAAACCCTAGAGCGGGAATCCCTCACGCTTGCACGACACGGAGAGCACAGTAGGACAACATTAATAATAAAACATGCAACTCAAACCAATCATAGCAATTCATCAATCACCGGTAGGACAACGAAAATCTACTCAGACATCATAGGATGGCAACACATCATTGGATAATAATATGAAGCATACAGCACCATGTTCAAGTAGAGGGTACAGCGGGTTGCGGGAGAGTGGACCGCTGAATATAGAAGGGGGAAGGTGATGGAGATGTTGGTGAAGATGACGATGGTGTTGATGAAGATCGCGATGATGATGATGGCCTCCGGCAGCGCTCCGGCGCCCCCGGAAGCAAGGGAGAGAGAGCCCCCCTTCTTCTTCTTCTTCCTTGACCTCCTCCCTAGATGGGAGAAGGGTTTCCCCTCTGGTCCTTGGCTCCCATGGCTTGGGAGGGGCGAGAGCCCCTCCGAGATTGGATCTCTCTCTCTCTGTTTCTGCGTTCTCTAATTCTGCCCCTTCACTGTTTCCTTTATATCTGGAGATCCGTAACTCAGATTGGGGTGAATCTTTCGCCCAGATTTTTCTCATAAAATTAGCTTTCTTGCGGCAAAAGAAGAGCGTCAACCACCTTACGGGTGGCCCACGAGAGTGCCAGGAGCGCCCAGGGGGGTGGGGGCGCCCCCTCTCTCGTGGCCACCTCGGACACCGTTTCGCATTGATTCTTCGTCCGTAAAATCCCAAATATTTCAAAATAATTCTCTGTCCGTTTTTATCCCGTTTGGATTCTGTTTGATATGGGTTTCCTGCGAAACATAAAACATGCAACAAACAGGAACTGGCACTGGGCACTGGATCAATATGTTAGTCCCAAAAATAGTATAAAAAGTTGCCAAAAGTATATGAAAGTTGAAGAATATTGGCATGGAACAATCAAAAACTATAGATACGACGGAGACGTATCATGCCTCCGGTGTATCTTTTGTCTTACCATACACGCCTGAGAAGCCTAGCAGGTTCATGCAAACATTCTTCGTCATGTGCATCACGTCGATTGTAGAGCAGACCTTTAGGTCTTTCCAATAGGGTAGGTCCCCAAATATAGATTTCTTCTTTCACATGGGTGCGTGTCCCTCATCGTCATTCGGAAAAGATTGTCCTCCGGGACCCTTTCCAGAAATTACTTTTAAATCATTGACCATATCAAGTATACCATCACCAGTACGGAGGACATGCTTCTTTCGGTGATCTCCCTCACCTTTGCAATGCTTGCCATTCTTTCTTAATGCATGCTTAGTCGGAAGAAATTGACATGTCCTAGGTACACATTCTTCTTTTATTTTTCCAAATATATACCTTCAGTCTCATCTAAACAGTGTGTGCATGCATTGTATCCCTTGCTTGTCTGTGTTGAAAGGTTACTAAGAGTAGGCCAATCATTGATGGTTACAAACAGGAACGCTCGTAGGTCAAACACAAATTTTGTTTGTGCTCATCCCACACACGTACACCTTTTTTATCCCACAGTTGTAAAAGTTCTTCAACTAATGGCCTTAGGTACACATCAATGTCGTCGCCGGGTTGCTTAGGGCCTTGGATAAGCACTGACATCATAATGAACTTCCGCTTCCTGCACAACCAAGGAGTAAGGTTATATATACATAGAGTCAAAAGGCCAGGTGCTATGATTGCTGCTATGCTCCCCAAAAGGATTAATGGCATATTCACTTAAACCAAACCATACGTTCCTTGCGTCACCTACAAAGTCCCTCCATTTTCTCTCGATTTTTCTCCACTGTGACCCGTCAACGAGTACTCTCTACATCCCGTCCTTCTTAATTATGGTCTTCTTTGTGCCATTGCAAAAACTTGACATGCTCTTTGTTTTTGAATAGACGTTTCAACCATGGTATTATACGAGCATACCACATCACCTTGGCACTAACCCTCTTCCTGGGGCCCTCGCCCTCAACATCACCAGGGTCATCTCATCTGATCTTACACTGCAATGCTCCGCATACCGGGCATGCGTTCAAATTCTCGTACTCCTCATCGCGGGTAGAGGACGCAATCATTAGGCATGCATGTATCTTCTGCACCTCTAATCCTAGAGGACGGTGAACCTTCTTTGCTTCATACGTAGTGTCAGGCAATTTGTTATCCTTTAGAAGCTTCTTCTTCATTATTTTCAGTAGCAAACCAATTCCCTTATCAGATACACCATTCTATGCCTTTCATTGCAGCAATTCCAGTGTGGTACCGAGCTTTGTGTTGCCATCTTTGCAATTTGGGTACAACCATTTTCACATGCGATCGAACTTCAACTTCTCCCTTTCACTTTCGTATCCTTCTCTATGCATCAGAAATGACCTGGCGAAGATCATCATCCGGCACAACTGGTGCCTCTTGATCTTTAGCTTCCCTCGTTGCAGTATCACCGTATTCTGGGAATATAGGATCTGGATAGTTTTCATCATCTTCTTTTTCTTCATTGTCTTCCATCATAACACCTCTTTCTCCGTGCTTGGTCCAAACATAATAGTGGGACATGAAACCCTTCTCAAGCAGGTGGATGTGAAAGGTTTTCGAGGAAGAGTAATTCTTCATATTCCCACAGTGAACACATGGACAGTACATAAAACCATTCTTCTTGGTTGCCTGAGCCACACCGAGAAAAATACGCAGGCCCGTAATGTACTCTGAAGTGCATCGGTCACCGTATGTCCATTGTCGGTTCATCTGTATGATGTAATTAAGTATATCAAAAACCATTACAGAACATCATGAATAGAGAAACAACCAATTTAATATAAGTTCATCATCACATTAAAACCAAAGTACAGTAGTGATCAAACGTTACTACAGCAAAAATAAATACATAATATTCATATATAGTTCTCATAAAACAACATACAACTATTTAAAACAATTAAATGCAACAACAAACGCAATCAAAATCACTACTAAGGTGACAATTGATCCAACAGCATAATGATACCAAGTCTCTTTATCAATGTCATAATTTGTAATCTTCCTAATCTTCAAGCTCATTGCATCCGTCTTGATCTTGTGATCATCGACGACATTGGCAACATGCAACTCCAATTTCATCTTCTCTTCTTCAATTCTTTCAATTTCTCTTTCAAATAATTATTTTCTTTTTCAACTAAATTTAACCGCTTGACAAGAGGGTCAGTTGGAATTTCCGATTCACATACCTCCTAGATAAAAATATCTATGTCAAGTTGGTCGGCATAATTGTCATAAATACGTACTAAATAAAACAAATAGTTACTATAAAAGATAATATACCACATCTGAATCATAGACCGGGTGAGAGCCGACAGGGCCGGATACCAAAACCATGGCCTATATAATAACAAACAATAATACAAGTAAGAAAATTACACAAGTAGCTATATAAATCATACAAGTCAGAATTTTTTCTCTAAAAAAGATAATTAAGAACAACATGCTCACCACGGTGGTGCCGGCGCGAGATCGGCACGGGCGATCGACGGGGGTGAGGACGACGAGCACGGAGACGGGACAACGCCCTACACAGGTGCAAACTAAAAAGTTAATTTAAGCTCAAGTTATGCATCTAAATCAAATAAACTCACACACACACTCCTCCACTAAAACCCAGAAACCACAATACTTCTAGAGCATTTTGAAATGAGCTAAACTAGTAGTGAGAGATGATGATGTAGTTGCTAACCTTTGTAGACCACTTGGATAGTTGGTGCATCGCCAAACCTAGACAAATCTTGAGGAAAATGGAGCTTGAAGGTCGAGCTTCGAGAGGAGAGAAAGCTTAAGTGAGGCTCGGGCATTTCATCAAACACCTTATGTGCATAGGAGGTCAGAACGCAGTAGCACACACTTCCCACACGCTAGCTGGCCAAAAAATAGAGGAGTGAGCGGGCGGGGACGAGCATATGTATAGCCATTCTTTTAGTCCTGGTTGGTATCTAGAACCGAGACTGAAAACAGATCTTTAGTCCCGGTTCCAGACACGAAGCGGGACTAAAGGGGTTGCGCCTGGAGCCAGACCCTTTAGTCCTGGTTGGTGGCTGGAACCGGGACTAAAGGTCCCGGACAAACCGGGACTTGTGCCCGCTGAGGCCCGATCGTCCTGGCCGCTTGAACCGGGACTGATGCAAGTCGATCGGGACCGTTGCTCTGGTCTGACAAAACCAAAGCCATGTGTTTTTTACTAGTGACTACAAAATACATGACTATAAACTAAATCAATAGTCGAAACGTACTACTAGCTTTGAATAAAACATCAACTAATGTTAAATTATGGCGTGGAGATAGCAAGGAAAAGTAGTCGAACACATGCAGCATCAGATTGGTTCATTTGTCGTGCTCACGGCCATCAAGACACTCAATTATTCAACGAGGGTACGTACATGTCTATTCTCGATATTAATGTGACGCGGGCCACGGAGTAATTGGGCACTCCACCGCCAGAATGCATGTGTGCATGCTTGGTACATCCGTCGGTCATACTACTCATAATTAAATTAAGTAGGTGCATACATCGGTTAGCTTGGTCATAGTGGGAGTAACATAGGTAGTAACATAGATGTCACATAAGCAAAAATATTGATGTGGCAAGTAGTTAATGAGGAGAGAGGCAAATAGAGTAACCTAATATGTTACCATCACATAGCGCCTTTCAATGCAAAATGAGTCTACAAGACAATAAATGAACATGTGTATGTTACTATACATATGACACTTTCCACTATAAGGATAGTAACATAGAGTAATAACGTATGCATGTTACTACTCTAAGTTACTCCCCACTATGACCAGCCTTATACAGGTGGCTCGGCGATATCCCGCAAGTGCAAGATTTTCGGGAATGTGTGCATGCTTGGTCCATCCACCTAGTAATACCCAACATCCAACTACCCCCATAATTAATTAATACCCATCACTCGATCCTAACAACTAACAACTGCCTAATGCATTAACACACATCGATATCGAACCCATCCTCGTGGACACGATACTTCACACCATGCTAGCAGTACTACAGTCTATTCCAAATGTGATTCCTCGTTGGTCAGTAGACGCCCTATTTAAGCACATGCATCCCCCTATACATCCTCACCAATACCAGTGCTAGCAAATCTAGCTATCCCACCCTCTCTCCGTGAGCTAGCCCACCACCACAAGGTCCACAACTACAGCTAACTCGGTCGAGATGGCTCGCACTGCAGCTACTAAGCTCGTGCTGGTCGCCCTGGTGGCGGCAATGATCCTCGCAGCCTCCGACGCGGCCATCAGCTGCGGCCAGGTGAGCTCTGCCTTGACCCCCTGCGTCGCCTATGCGAAGGGCAGCGGGACCAGCCCGTCTGGGGCCTGCTGCAGCGGCGTCAGGAAATTGGCCGGCTTAGCGCGGAGCACCGCCGACAAGCAAGCTACATGCAGGTGCCTCAAGAGTGTTGCCGGAGGGCTCAACCCCAACAAGGCCGCAGGCATTCCCTCCAAGTGCGGCGTCAGCGTCCCCTACACGATCAGCGCATCCGTGGACTGCTCTAAGATCCACTGATCGATTTCTGGCCGCCATCATCGCCGATTATAGTTCCAGCGATTGATGCTGAGTACGTTGAGGTCTCACACACACATATATACATATACATGAATAAATGCTCTGATATGATCTCCATGTGAGAGATAGGAGTACGTACATCGAGCCAGCTTTGCATAGCTGGCCACTGTTGTATCTATTTTGTATCAGCGTTTGATTGTTCGTTCACTCCCTTTGAGCAGACACGGGAGTTTGTTGTACTTTGTACGATGTACGCTTATCATATATGGATTATAAATTAATCTACCTCTATTCGGTTAACATGCGTCCTTATTTGAAAGGACTAAGAGCATCTGTAGTAAAGTCACGATAATGCATATGAAGCCATATGAAGCCATATAATGCATATGAAGCCATATGCATTTGGAGGCTCGCCAGGCGACGCACAAGTTCAGAGTCGCCATATCTGAATCTTCAAAATTTGGTACCCACGGTATCCAGTCCACCAGGGTTCAAGTCCTTATGCTCGCATTTATTCCTCGATTTATTTCAGGATTTTCAGCGATGCGCATTCAGTAGGAGGAGACGTCCCGTCGACGACGAGGTGCCTACGGTAACTTCGTAAGTTTTAAGATGATATGTCGGCTCAGTGTTTCGAAGGT
>NW_021192593.1:0-2438 GCF_002162155.2 Triticum dicoccoides | reverse complement strand
CTCATAAGGATATGGTATGCGTTCATAAGGATGAGCGTATGCGTGTGTATATGAGCGCTTGCGTCTATACCGTGTTCAAAAATTTGGTACCCACTCATCAATGCGACATCTTTTTTGAAGCAGGTCGATGATGGCTTAGGCCGCAAATAATAATAATAATTCTTACTTTGGTGATGGATCGAGGCGTACCAGGTGCCTTCCATGGGCGGTGAAGGATTCACGGTTTCCACCTTTGACGATGACTTGAAGACCCCTAGCCTTCCAGCGCAGGACGGAGTCAACGTGTGGATGATGGTAGTGGGATCGGCCACATTGGGCACTGGAATCTTGGGTTGCAAACAGTCGGCATCCCCCAGATCTAACGACAATTCCAAACGCACGACTACAAATCATCAGCCCGCGTCCCTTTGAGGGTAAACCAACACAAACCATGGACCAACGCGCGGGAGTAAACGGACAAATGTCCGATTTGAGTACGCTTTCGACTCATTTTCGGCCCAAACTTAAGACGCGTTGGCGGTTAAACGGACACGTGCGGACGATCGCGACTTCTAATGCACCTAGTACTTTTTTCCCTGTTATTTAACGGGGCAAGTACTACTGGTTGGGTGACGGTGCCTCTGCCATTCAACTCAGATCTACTCGTTTGTTATCTGCGGCAGTAATATTGTTTATGAATCTAAGATGAACATACTTTGCCCTTGTCCACCCCTGGCCCGCTCATCGGCGACACACCCGTCCCTTGTTCTATCCCCCTCGCCCGAAACTCGGGCCGCACACCCAGTCCCTCTCCCTTCTCGTCCCTAGCCACCTCAGCTGCGCCCGTGTAGCTGCCGAGCATGACCGCGTGCTCTCCACAACACTAGTTGTCCAACCCTTCGCCCCCGCCTCAATCGCAACCGGCAGCGGAATTTGGAGCGGATCTAGCCGGATTTGTCTGCGGCAGGCCACTGAAGGCCACAGAGCGCCATGGACTGGCCGGGTACCGGTCCGGTCAAACAACGCGCGCCCCCAGGCCGCATGCAGGTACTGACTCCGTCTCTAGCCTCTCGGATCTACCCCGTCGCTAATTCGACAAGTACACTAACGGTCGTCGTCCGTACTCGGTGCTGGCCCAAATGCTCGTCGGCACACCGAAGCCGCTCATAAAGTGCGACGACTATCCAGTGAAGGTCATGTGCCGCGTGTCTACAACGCCGGAACACCCCGGATGAGTGTCTGTCAAGTGCAAAAATGATGGGGTACGTGCTAGTTCGCTTCGGCTGCGATTCCGGATTTGGTTTGTTTGCTTACAATCAAATATTTATTGTGTAGAATGGATGCAACTTTTGATTTGAGGAAGAAGAATACATCGATGTACTGTTAGCATGAAATTTAATGCTCGTCGGTGCACAGACACCACTTATAGGATGCGACCGCGTCTGGTCGCCCGGCCAACGCAAACCACAACCGGGCAGACACGGCCCCATCCCCACCCCAGAACGGACAAAATCCAGACAAAACAGACGTCCATTTGGGATCGTGCGTTGGAGTTGACCTAAAGGAATTAGCGATGTTGGAAGTTCTCGGCCTAGCCACCTGGAACGCGCCTGATCTGGGAGAAGAATAATAGAAACATCGGGGCGTAGGGTTTTTAATGGGCTGGGCAAAAAAGTATGGGATCATGATACACCATCTTATTTCTTCTCGAATTATGGCTCAACAAAATTTTTATTTTCCAAATTTATTTTTATCATCCATGTTTGTGTAGCATCCTTAAATATCTTAAAGAACTTACTACATGCTGCATGACGTAGAATGTAGACATAGTAGAGGGCGTCTATATAATAACGTCCATACTCCCTCCGTCCGTGAATAAGTGTACATCTAGCTTTTGTCCTAAGTCAAAGTTTTGAAACTTTGACCAACTTTATAGAAAAAAGTAGCAGCATTTATGACACTAAATTAGCATCACTAGACTCGTTTTGAAATGCATTTTCAGAATATACCAATTTGATGTCATATGTACTACTACTCTTTTCTAAAAAGTTGGTCAAAATTATAAAACTTTGACTTAAGACAAATAGTAGAAGTACACTTATTCGCGGACGAAGGGAGTAGGCGACTATTTTTGTTGTAGTGTGTGTAGGATAAGAACTACTATACTCTATGTGTAGAGATAGCCCAGCCAGTTAATATGGTAATTATTTATTTGAAGGCAATGAATATATTAACAATTTCTTCTCTGTATGCAACAATGACAACGCAGCATATTAGAGGCTAAGTGAAGTTCTCGCGTAGCACAATAAACTTTCTTATACATGGACACCAGTTCAAAAATAGGAGTATTTTACCAGTAATATTATATTGATATTGCCAGCAAAAAATCTAACACCTTCAATCTCCCTTGCTGAAGACAATGGATCTCATCATGCAAACCTGAAGACTTTTACTAAAAC
>NW_021192592.1:0-4100 GCF_002162155.2 Triticum dicoccoides | reverse complement strand
GAGCACCCCCGCACTATGTGCATGGGGGCTGAAGCCAACGACTGCCATCTTTCAGATTTTGTATATATATATCTTAAAACGGCCGCACAGGAGGTGTTCCCAATACTTGAAGGCACAAGTATAAAAAGGCCACTACAGTTTATCAAAATATTACTTTATAATTACATATGCTATCATAACATAGCATCTTTCGAGCACTGCATCTCTATTACACGAGCGCCTTCAAGGTCTTCCTGAAAATAGTGCTCGGAGGGTACTCGGCTTTTGTCCGAATCTCAGGACGCAACAACGATGGTCTCCATCTCTGCCCAGTATGTCTTGACACGGGCAAGAGCCATCCTTGCGCCCTCTATGCATGCTAACCTCTTCATTGCATTAATACGCGGCACCGCGTCAAGGAATTGCTGCACCAAGCTGAAATAACTCTTCGGCTCCGATCTCCCCGGCCACAGATGACCCATGACGTACTTCATGGTGAGTCCAGACAACCTATTCAGTTCGTCCCATTGAGCCAAATGATCGTCCACTGCTAGTGGACGCTTTGGATTGTGAAACTGCGACCAGAAAAGCTTTTCCACTTCGCGATCTTTCTGATCTCGAAAGTGTTCGGTCGCATCAGCAGCACTCGCTGCCAAATCCAGATAGGTATCCTCCACACTCCACATATGGTCCAACAGAGCAAACTTCGGATCGCAAAATTTCCTTCACAGCATAAAGGGCTTTCCAGCCGCAATCTGTTCGGCCTGACGCAGCTCCTCCTTAGCAGCTCTCATCGCAGAGCGCGTGTCCTTAGCATTGGCAACGGCCTTCTCTAAGTCCGTCTGTTTCGCCTGGTCTTCTTTCTCAAGAAGTATGCAACGGTCTGCAGCGCTGTTTAACTTTTCGGCCATCTCGGCCATCTCTTCCTTGCTTCGGCAATGAGCAGCCTGTTCGGCTCTCAGCTCTTCAAGGGCTTTCTTGGCAGCCGCATCACTTTCTCTGGCTTGTTCTTTAGCTCGGGCAAGTTCTGCCCTAAGACTCTCCACGGCGGCCGCACCATCTGCGTCAAGCAGACTCATCGTAAGACACTGGCATAAAACTCTTCTTACCTGATGCCGCCCGAGGAATTACATACCTTGAGCCTCATCAAGCCGCTTGTTGACAAGTTCGATGTCGACACCTGCCACGTCCAGTTGCCGCTTTAGTTCGGCAAAATCATCAGTTCGGCTCGATTCCTGACACCCTGCCGCCTACATTCAAAGGCGACATCTTAGACCTGGGATTATGATCCTCCGCGTGCCGTCATTTCTTGACGACGCGCAGAGTCTCAGGGGCTACTATCTACACAGGGCGCATCTTATTCATGCGCAACTGACAAAAGGGTACATTATCTAATGTACCTCAAAACCCGTCAGTAAACTTTTGATGGCCTCATGCAATCCGCTCTCTGCGGATGAGATCCTTTCAATCACCGTGCCCATCAATGCATGGTGCTCCTCCGAGATAGAAGCTCGCCCCAGCAGAATCTTTAGCTCCTCCGGCCAAGCACCAGACGGTGCCGGACTTGTCCCATGACCTCTTTCGAAGGCCGGACGCGGAGAACCTCGGGGGGCCACATAGCTATCTTCCGCCCCTGCCGGATTCGGAGAAACCCTCCGCGATGACACCTCAGGGTCGCCCGCCTCGCTAGGCAGCACGGCAGGGGGAGGCGTCCTGCTCTCCATCATCTCCAGAAGGAGATCCCCCGAAGACGAGCTCTGCTGAGAAGGGCTGAGGTCCGAGCTACAAGGTAAAAATTCAGTTAATCTTCTCAGATATAAATCAAGGATTTCCCTCATCCCTCAAAAGGAAAATCTTTCTCTACTTACGGCTCGGTGGAGGGCTGATCCCCTTGAGGGCATAGTCCGGCCGAGGAACTCCCCGGCGTCGGACCCTCTGACAAGGATTTTTCCCCCGCTTCGAGGCCATGGTTTCCGGGTCGTCAGAGGCGGCTCTCTTCTTCCCCTTAGGAGAAGAATTGTTGGTTCCTCCCTTCGGAGCAGCCTCCTTCGAGGAGGCCATAGTTTCCTTGTCATCTCCAGTACCCTGACCAGCACGGGATCCGGCCTGGTTTCGGGAAGGGGAGCCGGACACCTGATCAGCTTTGCCTTTGCTATCCACTCCTGTTTAAAAGGACGGCTCTTTTAGGGGCAAGTTTATGACAATTATACGGATAGAAGGTCCGGGCACAAGGTTGCTTACTTGAGTATCCGGGCGATTGCAGCTTAGGCCTGCGTCCTCGGTTAAATCCGGACACATCTCTTGTGATCCGAAGAACAGTTTATACATCTCCGCGGGCATTGCACCCATGAAATTCTGGAGAGCTCGCGGTCCCTCTGGATTAAACTCCCACAGGCGAAGGGAGCGACGTTTGCCGGGCAATATTCGGCGAATCAGCATGAACTGCGTCACCTTGACCATGCTGAGGTCTCCTTCCAAGAGATCCTTAATGCGGCCCTGTAACAAGGGCTCGTCTTTGAGCAAACCCCAATCTAACCCTCTGTTGACCCATGACGCTAGCCGTGGTGGCGGACCCGAGCGAAAGGCAGGAGGCGCCACCCACTTGGTGCTCCGGGGAGCGGTGATATAAAACCACTCTCGTTGCCACAAGTCTAGCTCCTCTTGAAAAGAGCCCTCGGGCCATGGAGCATCAGCATTTTTGTTTATAACAGCGCCTCCGCACTCTGCGTGCCGTCCCTTGATCATCTTCGGCTCCACTTTGAAGGTCTTGAGCCATAATCCGAAGTGAGGGGTAACACGGAGGAACGCTTCACACACGACAATAAACGAGGAGATATGGAGGATGGACTCCGGAGCTAAGTCACGGAATTCTAGCCCGTAATAAAACAGCGGTCCCCTCACAAAGGGATCCATTGGGAAGCCCAACCCCCGAAGGAAGTGAGACATGAACACCACGCTCTCACCGGGCTGGGGACTGGGAATGACCTGCCCTTGAGCAGGCGACCTATGCAAAATTTTGCCGGTCAGGAACTTAGCCTCCCTCAACTTTAGTACGTCCTCCTCCGTGACGGAGGAGGGCATCCATCGACCTTGAAGGTCAGAATCAGACATTGTCGAAGGTCCGAAGCACCTGGAATCTGGAGCCTATGGTGTTGGAACTCGAGGCGATGGGCGAACTCGCTTGAGATTGAAAAAAGGAGTAAGTGAAGGAAATATGCCCTAGAGGCAATAATAAAGATATTATTTATTTCCTTATATCATGATAAATGTTTATTATTCATGCTAGAATTGTATTAACCGGAAACATAATACATGTGTGAATACATAGACAAACAAAGTGTCACTAGTATGCCTCTACTTGACTAGCTCGTTAATCAAAGATGGTTATGTTTCCTAACCATGGACAAAGAGTTGTCATTTGATTAACGGGATCACATCATTAGTTGAATGATCTGATTGACATGACCCATTCCATTAGCTTAGCACCCGATCGTTTGGTATGTTGCTATTGCTTTCTTCATGACTTATACATGTTCCTATGACTATGAGACTATGTAACTCCCGTGTGCCGGAGGAACACTTTCTGTGCTACCAAACGTCACAACATAACTGGGTGATTCTAAAGGTGCTCTACAGGTGTCTCCAAAGGTACATGTTGGGTTGACGTATTTCGAGATTAGGATTTGTCACTCCTATCGTCGGAGAGGTATCTCTGGGCCCTCTCGGTAATGCACATCACTTAAGCCTTGCAAGCAGTGCAACTAATGAGTTAGTTGCGAGATGATGTATTACGGAACGAGTAAAGAGACTTGCCGGTAACGAGATTGAACTAGGTATTGGATACCGACGATCGAATCTCGGACAAGTAACATACCGATGACAAAGGGAACAACGTATGTTGTTATGCGGTCTGACCGATAAAGATCTTCGTAGAATATGTAGGAGCCAATATGGGCATCCAGGTCCCGCTGTTGGTTATTGATCGGAGACGTGTCTCGGTCATGTCTACATTGTTCTCGAACCGTAGGGTCCGCACGCTTAAAGTTACGATGACAGTTTCATTATGAGTTTATGTATTTTGATGTACCGAAGGTTGTTCGGAGTCCCGGATATGATCACGG
>NW_021192591.1:0-1727 GCF_002162155.2 Triticum dicoccoides | reverse complement strand
GGGGGTCGGCATCCACGTCAGCTTACAGATAGTAAGCTTACCATCGGCATATTGGAACACAGGGCACGCATCACCGCCGACATGGAGGTGAGGCATGGAGCAGAAGATCAAGCTCGTGCGATTATTGCTGCACAATCTGCAACAATAATGAGCAAGTAGCGAGAGAAGGGGTCGCCTTGCGGCAAGTTGTGACAACACCTAATCCAGTTACCGGAAAACGCATTAACCAGAACTCTTGTGTGATCAGTCGAGAGAATTGAATAAATCCAATCACACTAGATGGGGGAAAGCCCGGTTGTGAAGATGTGGATGTTGTTGAACGTCTGGCCATATGAAACGAAATGTATCTTCTTGCCAATATGGGATGTATGAGAGCGGAGGTTGAATCAGATTGCACCTTTGCGGTGGAATCAGTTCAGTTAATGGATAATTATCAAAGACCAGATGTTACAGTTGTTGCTGAATGTAAGCAACTCTCCATCGACTTTGCAAAGATTACCTCCAAGTATTGTTAGAAGCAAACCAAGTGACTGGTGAGTTAGCAAAACAGTCTTTTAGATCGAATTCTTCTAGTTCCTGGGATGCTATCATCCCTGACTTTATTTCTCACCATCTTGTAAATGATCTGACAGTTATTTGAGAAATAAAGTCTGATTATGCTAAAAAAAGATGGGGGGAAGCCATGGGTGTGAAGGATACAAATGATACTATTTCAAATTAAGAGAGTCGAAAACCTTTTGAAAATCAAGCTTGAGAACCACGGCGGGGCAGTTCCGGGCGTGACCACATTCTCGAAAATGTTTATGCCAGCAAAGGAACCTGATTTATATTAAAAAAAAGGAAGGAACCTGATTTATTTTATCGTCTTTTGTCCACTCTACCGTTTTTTTTACGGGGAAAACTTTCAATCTATTCATCTTCAATCATGATAGTACAACGAGCACTAGAAATAATAAAAATTACATCTAGATCCGTAGACCACCTAGCGACGACTACAAGCACTGAGGCGAGCCGAAGGCGCGCCGCTGTCATCGCCCCTCCATCGCCGGAGCCGGGCAAACCTTGTTGTAGTAGACAGTCGGGAAGTCGTCGTGCTAAGACCACGTAGAACCAACACACCAGAACAGCAACCGTCACGGATGAAGAGTGTAGATCAAAAGAATCCAACCTAAAAACACACGGACGAAGACGAACGACGAACAGATCCGAGCAAATCCACCAAAGACAGATCCGCCGGAGACGCAACTCCACACGCCCACCGATGATGCAAGATGCATCACCGGAACGGGGGCTAGGCGGGGAGACATTTGTTCCATCTTCAGGGAGCCGCCACCGTCTCGCCTTCCTGAACAGGACACAAACCCTAGCAAAGCTCGAAAAAAGATCTAAAAATGAAGCCCTCCCGCCGGCAAGGGCCGAGATCCACCCCGCCTCCATGGCCATAGGCCCACCGGAGACGGGATGGACCGGCGCCGACGCCGGTGAGAGGCAGAAAGCTAGGGTTTTTGGGAGACGGCGGCTAGGTCCAAAGCACCTAAGAGGTGAGATAACTGATGTAGGCTTGTCCACTCTACCGTTTGTTTGAAAAGAAAATAACTTTAGTATAAATGTATTTTCATGACTGCAATCATACTAACTTTAGTAGTACTTAATGATTGCAGTCACGAAAATAACTTTAGTATAAATGTTTATACTAAAGTTAGCATGATTGCAGTCACGAAAAAAAA
>NW_021192590.1:0-1153 GCF_002162155.2 Triticum dicoccoides | reverse complement strand
GGCCGAGGAATGAACAGTGATGGCAAGAAGTGTCACTGTACCAAGAGTTCATGGGATGGTGTGCAATTCCTATAACAATCTCGATATAAAATATGTAATACTCCAAGGTAGAGCAGAACCAAAAGCTGGATTGGCATTTGATCTGCGGAATACAACTACTTTGACCCAATCCTAGATATGGAAGAGGTACTGGAGTTTGTTTCTCCTAGTCATTCCGGAATAGAATGGCTTGACAGACCACAAGAGTCATAGGCATCGATGAACGAACGCACGCATACTCTTGACTATCAATTGATAGACGAGGGTCAGAATGCAACTAAAGAGAACAACTCAAAGGAACATATAATTTTCTGAGTTGTGGATGCATAGATTAGTATGTCGAACCAAGTTCAACATATTTCTTCCGGATAACCCATGCAGAAAGGTAGAACTGGTAGAGTCACGATTTATGAATGGAGAACTCCTCAAGAGTACTCTAATTGTGATTTTTTTTTTGATCCAATAAACATCTGCCATAAGTAGTTCATGGTATTTGGAAGAAGAAGATACCACGGACTTCAAGAACTATCGCAAAGGTTACTAATATCCTAAAGGCACTAGCAATTACTATCAACACGAAGTAGGTAGAGTGAATCTCGGGTTCAGAACCCAGGAGTAGAATACCTACTACTAAGTAGCATCACGGGATGCTTCCGAGAATAAAGGCCAGAATCTTCACACTAGGACACAAATCATGGCTAGACCACTAGATGATCCCCTAAGCACTTAGGGTCATAATAATAATTCCAACATATATGTCGAGGCAATAATTACCTCAACACACCGATTAGTGTGGTTAATCTGGCCCATGGGAACATCGGAAACAGAAGGAAGGGATTTGCAAATGCATCGGACTATTTAGAAACCTGGGATGACTCGGACAGCATAACGGCTATAATTGCTCAAAAAGATTTGAGATAATCACAAAAATGGTGGCATAACCACTCAGAAGCACAATATCAAGGTTCCGAGATCAACAATTAACATACGGAAGTAGTAGGAACTGAACTGAGACTTAAATCCAACAATCTTATAAGTCTACTGATTAGTAACACGTGATCCTAATAGAAAGAAGAGATAGCCTAGTTCTTAATCCCCGCAGGAAAGATAAGAT
>NW_021192589.1:0-1063 GCF_002162155.2 Triticum dicoccoides | reverse complement strand
GGTCAGAATCGACAAAAACCGCGTGTTTTGATGACCGACACGTAAACGCAGCCTAGGGTTCGTTAATCGTGGAAATCACTCAAGGACCCCAAAACAGTGAGTAATACGTCACGAAACGGGCCAGAATCGGCCAAAACTGTGAGTGTTGATGACCAAGACGTAAGCGCACCTTGGGGTTCAACAACTATGGAAATCGCTTTGGGACTCCAAAATGGTGAGTAATAGTCCACGAAACGGGTCAGAATCGGCCAAAACTGCGAGTATTGATGACCGACACATAAACGCACCCCAGGGTTCGTTACTCGTGGAAATCAGTCCGGGACCCCAAAACAGTGAGTAATAGTCCATGAAACGGGCCAGAATCGGCCAAAACTGTGAGTGTCGATGACCGACAGGTAAACGCACCCCAGGGTTCGTTACTCGTGAAAATCACTCCGGGAACCTAAATCAGTGACTAATAGTCCACGAAACGGGCCAGAACCTGACAAAACTGCGAGTGTTGATGACCGACACGTAAGCGCACCTTGGGGTTCAACAACTATGAAAATCACTTTGGGACCCCAAAACGGTGAGTAATAGTCCACAAAACGGGTCAGAATCAGCCAAAACTTTGAGTATTGATGACCGACACGTAAACGCACCCCAGGGTTTTTTACTCGTGGAAATCACTCCGAGAACCTAAAACAATGAGTAATACTCCACGAAACAGGCTAGAATCAGCCAAAATTGTGAGTGTTGATGAGCAACACGTATGCGCACCTTGGGTTTCAACAACTATGGAAATTGCTTTGGGGCCCCAAATCGGTGAGTAATAGTCCATGAAACGGGTCAGAATTGGCCAAAACTGCGAGTGTTGATGAACGACACGTAAACGCACCCCAGGGTTCGTTAATCATGGAAATCACTCCGGGAACCTATAACAGTGAGGAATAGTCCATGACAGGCCAGAATCGACAAAAACCGCGATTGTTGATGACCGACACGTAAACGCACCCTAGGGTTCGTTAATCATGGAAATCACTCCGGGATCCCAAAACAGTGAGGAATAGTCCATGACGGGCCA
>NW_021192588.1:0-1577 GCF_002162155.2 Triticum dicoccoides | reverse complement strand
GAACATGCCATTAACAGGCTTTCCATGGGCCGGTCCGCCAGCTTTTGACCAAGTCAAATGGGCCGGCCTTTTCACAGGAATGGACCACTGTTGGGCCGTGTCACGTGTCGACGTATCATAGGCGCCTTCGGTCCAGTGAGTGGATGACATCTGTCCCAACGATGAGCCGACACGTGTTTCCTCTAGCCAATGATGATTTTACACGTGGAAACTTCCCATTGGTCGGGGCTGTTAACGGGTTATCGGATCCAAAACCCGACCCGATAGCTTAACGACGTTTCGTTACGGTGGGTGCCACGTGTCGGTCACCCTTGACGAAAGCACTTCTGTGACGCATGATTTATCGTCATGGAAGTGGACACTTCCGTGATGATAATTTTGGTAATGTCATGGAACACTTCTATAACAGCACAAGTATGACTATCTTGATTCTGTCATAAATTTGTCATGGATGTACATGCATGACAAAAAACGCGACCTACTATGACAAACACGTATCATCACGGAAGTGTATTTTTTTTAGTGAGTTTTGCCATAATCTCGTAGAATTTTACTATTTATGTTTTCCCTGACTCGCCGAGTTACCCCAACAATTTAATTCTCTACATATCAAGAGAAAATATAGCACCGACACTCACTAACTAATTTATTGTCTTTGAAAAAGTGTCGAATTCACGTGCCAGTGACTAGATATATTAGTCCTAAGATAAGCAAGTAGTGCCCCTACCACATCATCGATAGTTCGTCGTCTATCAACCTGGTACTTGTACATTGTCACAGATTTGCACTTAGTGGCAGTATGAAAAGTGCAGAACGTTGTTTAAGCAGGAGGACAGGGCATCCAATACATATTATACGGTTTATTCTCGGCCGCCATTGTTTTGTCCTGGCTGTCATTGTCCATGTGCACACCGCTGCCATATGGTCGGCCATGCAAGGCGACCACTTCACCAGCACGTTCATCCAGGATTTATGACAATATATAATCTGGTGAGTTATTTTTGTCCACTAATACATATCTAATCATGTGAATGCATCTATATGTGTACAAACTTTATCCTAGATTTATGGGTCTATCAATACCACACACACACAAACACACCACTTTCGTATTTTTCCAAACTAATAGTATGTACTTCTTGAGTAGCCCGTTCTAAGATCGGCCCTCACTATATCTTGAATGTGGCCTCGCTAGCTGCTAATAGTAGTGGCAGGTCCTCGTGATCCATCACGACGAGCTCACCATCATTTCATTTGCAGGTCAGGGAGACATATAACTAAGCTAGCATTAAATTCGACTTTGCTGGTCCTCAAAATAATAATCTCAAAAAGGTAAAATCCACTTTGCTAGTACCCCCACAACAATTTTGGTCAGAGTTTGATTTGAGATGTTTCTTAGCACACCATATCCACCGCATCTTGGCTGTCGCATGTAAAATCAGAGCCGACCTGGTGCCAAGCCTACTACAAGCTCACATCCCTTCGGGCCGAGCCTGTCTTCGCTTGCTGCTTGACGAGCCTGGAAACAAGGCCTGGCTTGAGCTTTTCCACAACTCGGCGAAGCTCGGTGCAGCTCC
>NW_021192587.1:0-1125 GCF_002162155.2 Triticum dicoccoides | reverse complement strand
CGCAGGGAGTCCGGCCGAGGTTTCCCATACGGCCCCGAACGATGTGAACAGGGTTCCCGAGATACCTAACGGGTATTCGGTACACCCGGCCACGTACCTACCGCATCACAGCCCACCCCTACGGTCAGCGCTGTCCACGGCCTCCAGTAGGCTACAAACACCAGAAACTACTTGCAACTCCTGGACGGAGAACTAGGGTGAATAAGAAGCCGAGAGGGTCCATTGGTTTCGGGCCCAATGCATGGTAGTAGCTGATTCTTAAATCACACATACAGATCTCAGTGCTTAAGGTCGGCTTCAATGAAACAACCCACCATGTACTCCTACATGGCCTTTCATCGATACCTTTACCAAATCGTGTTCACCACACCACTCTCATTACTGACATAATCATTTCACTCCAGCCCATCACCCAGATGAACCAGACCTGACACGACTCTAAGCATAGCAGGCATAGCAAGGTAGGAACAACACATACATATGGCTCAAGCAACTCCTACACATGCTAGTGGGTTTCATCTAGTTACTGTGGCAATGACAGGTCATGCAGAGGAAATGGGTTCAACTACCATAGCACACAGCAGTTTGAATCGCGTTGTCTTAATGCAGTAAAAGAGAGCAGGAGCGAGAACATGGGATTGTATCGAGATGATCAAATGGTTGGTTGCTTGCCTGATGGTTCGATGCACTGATACGGTTCTTCGTTAGGGTAATCACGGTACTCCTCGGGGACAGAACCTGCCGCAGAGAGCACCGATACACAAACATCACCAAACAATGTGCAACAATATGATGCATGCATGAAACATGGCAATATGAGTGTATTGGGCTAATGCAACTAAAACCAGAAGGGTTTGAACAAATTTGAATCAAAGATTCAAATTCCAAATTCAAATATGGCCTTTTTAAGTGCCTTTTCTTGTTCTGCTTAAAACATCAATTTAACTTGTTTGATCATGCATGAAAATAGTACAGATGGATAGATTGGATTTTTCTGATCATTTTTCATATATAATTTGTCCAATTTGGAGTTACAGAATAAAAGTTATGAATTTTTGAAGTTTAAATAATATTCTGGAATTTCCTGATTTAAATTAAATCCAGAAAATCAATTACTGCGTCAGC
>NW_021192586.1:0-4664 GCF_002162155.2 Triticum dicoccoides | reverse complement strand
TCATACACACCATACAGGGTTTAGTACAAGACCAAACAAAGTACTATTACGGTGAAAAGAGGATTACATCTCATCGGAGGCATTCCCAGCTCCTATACATTATTTTTCTACATCTCCGGAAAGAGTACAACTAGGTCATATCCCACGAGTCACGCAGGACGATAGACGACACAGCTAGTGCGAACTAGTGATACTACCACTAACTTAGACCGATCCGTAGTAGTCCTCGTAGAAGTCACCTCCATAGCCCGGAAGCTCAACATGATCATCTGGAAACAGACGGTCTCGCGGAGCTTGTGGACCATAGGGGCTAGGATGAGGCCTTGGACCAACAAACGGTGGCCTGCGGGGACCGCGAGGTGGGGTGATGCCTCCTACATCACGCCAAACCATCACGTCTGGCAGAGCGGACCTCACAGGATAGAGATCGCGCATATCTGAATATCCAGCTTGCACCGCCGGTTCGAACCGAGTCAAAGTGGCCCAGTGGTCAGCACGGGTGTTGAAGAGCTCTAGCCTTAAGGCCCGATTTTCACGGTCCTTATCCTCGAGCATCTCAGCAGTGGTGCGAGTCCGTGAATCCTCCTGAGTGGGGTCAGCATAGATAGCCTGGAGATACCCTTGTGCTCCCGGAAGTGATCCTGGCATATACCGGAAATCAGAGTCCCGAAATATACCAGATCTGACTCGCATAATGGTCATCATAGAGTAGGCTGCGTCCTGCACAGCCATCTCAATAGTAACCCCGAGTCCATAAGAGCAGTGAAGAGGCTCAGTGGATCCAGGATAAGATGGAAATATCCTGACAGTGCAGAGATACTGGCTTTGATTAAAATCTCGGAATTGCTCTTCGACCGTGTACTCGGGATACCAGCGGTATCCAGCGTCAGTCATTACCCTGACCAACTTGGCAGTATGGCCGGGTACATCTAGGCATCGAGTCAGGCGAACCACTTGATTGAGGTCGCGAGTGGCCATCTGAAAGCACAATCATAATGCAAGGGCATTAGAATTTCTAGCAAAATTTCGGCAGCATAACAGCTGTAAATGCTCAAGAAGGATTTGAGACATTTGACAAAGGATTTCGTACCCACTCATCATCATCATATCAAAGTTCTGAAACCATTCTGGCAACATAATGTGGTAGTAGAACTGAACTAGGCTGGTAACCATCAAACTTATAAGGTACTACTGATTAGTAACTCGTGATCCTGATAGAGAGAACAGATCCTAATTTCTTAACCCCCGGTGGAAGAATGGACTGACTCAGATCAGAAAGTCATAAGGTATAAGGAGTAAAAAGAGCCTTACGTTCCAACCCACAAACAATTCCCCTACATATAACTAAAGAATTTCTAGACTCAACATCGACCAGTTTGGCTTGGAGAACCTACAGGCAGTCCGGCTCTGATGCCAACGCTGTCAGGACCCCGACTCGATGTCACATCGATCTAGCTGGTAACACCTCATATCACTTTGCGGCCTCACGCACGGTATCCCCACGGGTGTCGTCTTACCTTTTCCCGGGACCGTTTGCGCCTTTTGGCTCACGTATATGATAGTGTCGCTAGCATCCATGTGATAAAGAGCCCGGGCTGACATGACTAGTCGTAAACCCAAAGTGGCACAGACTTACAGGGACAGGCATCCATGACCCAGCTTCGAACGTGTCGGTCATCAGCAAGTGGGTCCGGGCTGTAGCACTGGGCTAGCAGGACTCCGGTAAACCGGGCTGTAGCGGGCTAACAGGACTCCGGTACTCAAAGCGTGACATTTCCCGAAGGGACAGACACAGGAACGAGGAAGGACACATGCCGGCCAGCCTAAGTGTTCCAGAGCAGTAGCAAGCTACCATGGCTCAGCGGTAACACTAGGAGACATTTCCCGGTAAGAGAGGCTACCAAAGATAAACAACTAGATAGTCAGATCCCACACATACCAAGCATTTCAATCATACACACAATATGCTCGATATGTGCAAATACAACGAAGCATCACAACATGACTCTATGACACAAGTACTTTATTTAAGGCTCGGTGAGCCATACATAACATACACAAAGGTACGGGTCTCACGACCCCACATACAAGTCATACAGTCATACAAACCAGCAGCGGAAGTAACTTGTCTGAGTACAGACAACTAGTAAAATAAAAGAGGCTTGGAAAGCCTAGCTATACTACGTGGTCCTTCACAAGCTCAGGGTCACCACCTGGGTCTTTAGCCTACTCGTTGATGTCAACGTCTACATAGAACCCATCAGAAGGGGTTGCAGCGTCTTCTGTAAAAATGTAGATTATAGCAACATGAGTACAAAGGTACTCAGCAAGACTTACATCAGATCCTACATACATGCATAGTATCAAGAAGGGTTGGTGGAGTTATTGCAGCAAGCCAGCTTTGACTCTTGGCTAGGCTAACCTACGATACTCCAACTTGAAATGGTTTTGCGCACACGAGTCCACTACTCACCAATTCAATACACTACCGAGGATCCATCTCCGTCTTCCCACGGAAGAGCCATCCTCGGCACTCACACTTATCTTGAGGTTTTTAACAGTTTCCATTTACTTGTCTATGAACTGTATAGGCAACCAAGTAGTCCTTTACCGCGGACGCGGCTATTCGAATAGATCATGTTAACCCTGCAGGGGGTACTTCTTCATACACGCTCTCACCACTTACCGTCGATTACACGACATGTACTCGGCAACCTTCAAGCGGAAGCCCAACGTGGGTGTCGGCCACGACCTACCTAATCACCTAAGCCTCCAGTCCAGGTTTATCGCCTATTCAGGTTCCATCCGCAGGGAGTCCGACCGAGGTTTCCCATACGGCCCCAAACGATGTGAACAGGGTTCCCGAGATACCTAACGGGTATTCGGTACACCCGGCCACGTACCTACCGCATCACAGCCCACCCCTACGGTCAGCGCTGTCCACGGCCTCCAGTAGGCTACAAACACCAGAAACTACTTGCAACTCCTGGACGGAGAACTAGGGTGAATAAGAAGCCGAGAGGGTCCATTGGTTTCGGGCCCAATGCATGGTAGTAGCTGATTCTTAAATCACTCATACAGATCTCAGTGCTTAAGGTCGGCTTCAATGAAACAACCCACCATGTACTCCTACATGGCCTTTCATCGATACCTTTACCAAATCGTGTTCACCACACCACTCTCATTACCGACATAATCATTTCACTCCAGCCCATCACCCAGATGAACCAGACCTGACACGACTCTAAGCATAGCAGGCATAGCAAGGTAGGAACAACACATACATATGGCTCAAGCAACTCCTACACATGCTAGTGGGTTTCATCTAGTTACTGTGGCAATGACAGGTCATGCAGAGGAAATGGGTTCAACTACCGTAGCACACAGCAGTTTGAATCGCGTTGTCTTAATGCAGTAAAAGAGAGCAGGAGCGAGAACATGGGATTGTATCGATATGATCAAATGGTTGGTTGCTTGCCTGATGGTTCGATGCACGGATACGGTTCTTCGTTAGGGTAATCACGGTACTCCTCGGGGACAGAACCTGTCGCAAGGGCATCGATACACAAGCATCACCAAACAATGTGCAACAATATGATGCATGCATGAAACATGGCAATATGAGTGTATTGGGCTAATGCAACTAAAGCCAGAAGGGTTTGAACAAATTTGAATCAAAGATTCAAATTTCAAATTCAAATATGGCCTTTTAAAGTGCTTTTCCTTGTTCTGCTTAAAACATCAATTTAACTTGTTTGATCATGCATGAAAATAGTACAGATGGATAGATTGGATTTTTCTGATCATTTTTCATATATAATTTGTCCAATTTGGAGTTACAGAATAAAAGTTATGAATTTTTGAAGTTTAAATAATATTCTGGAATTCCCTGATTTAATTTAAATCCAGAAAATCAATTACTGCGTCAGCCTGACGTCAGTGTGACGTCAGCAGGTCAACGGAACTGGTCCAGGTCAAACCTGACAGTGGGTCCCGCATGTCAGGGTGATTATTTTAATTAAAATTTAATTAAAACTAATCCTGTTTAATTAATAGGGCTGGGCCCCACCTGTCATTGACTCAGGGGAGTCAACCAGGGCCCACCCGTGGTCAAAGTCAAAGTCGGCTGCCGGCGTTTAGCCGCCGGCGAGCCCGACGCCGCGGCGGGAGTGGTTTTGGCCATTTCGGCCACCAAACGGACCGCGGAGACCACCGGAGTGGAGCTGAGGCCAAGCCGCAGCTCTTGGCGGAGCCCGTTGGGGTCGGGGTACCGGAGTCGACGGCGGCGAGCTCGGCTGCGGCCGCCGGGGTTCGGTCGTGCACGGGAACGGTGCTGGAGCTCGAAGTCGAGCAAAGCGAGGCGCTAGGGATGCTTTACGGGGTCTTGCGAACTCGTTGGACTCGCCGGGGTGACCAAATGGTCACCGGAGCTGCGTCGACGGCGAGCTCGGCGACGGCGGAGGTTCGGCCGTGGTGGGGAGGTGGCTACGGTGAGGGAACGAGGGGAAGGAGAGGGGGAAACGGTGGCGTAGCTCACCGCGGTTGCAGTGGGCGTCGAAGCGGGCTCGGGGACGCGCTGGAGACGGCGAATTCGACGGCGACGGTGGTCGGAGCCCGAAGAGGGGAACGGCGACGTGGCGGCGATGCAGGGCTTCCGGGGAGCT
>NW_021192585.1:0-1191 GCF_002162155.2 Triticum dicoccoides | reverse complement strand
TTCCCAACTTCTATACCCCCGATGACAAGCCAGGCAATTGTTTCATACTTAAATAATCTCAAACTTTTTCAACCTTTACGCAATACATGAGCGTGAGCCATGGATATAGCACTATGGGTGGAATAGAATATGATGATGGGGATTGCGTGGAGAAGACAAAAAAGGAGAAAGTCTCACATTGACGAGGATAATCAACGGGCTATGGAGATGCCCATCAATTGATGTCAACATGAGGAGTAGGGATTGCCATGCAACGGATGCACTAGAGCTATAAATGAATGCTCAACACAAGAAAACTAGTGGGTGTGCATCCAACTTGCTTGCTCACGAAGACCTAGCACATTTGAGGAAGCCCATCGTATGAATATACAAGGCCAAGTTCTATAATGAAAAATTCCCACTAGTATGAAAGAGACAAACTATGAGACTCACTAAATGAAAAACATGGTGCTACTTTGAAGCACAATATATGAGACTCACTACATGAAGAACAAGGTGCTACTTTGAAGCACAAGTGTTAAAAAAGAGATAGTAACATTGCCCTTTCATTTATTTTCTTTTCCTTTTTTTATTTTCTTTTTGGGACTTTTTTTGGCCTTTCTTTTTTTTTCTTTTTGGGCAATGCTCTAGTAATGATGACCATCACACTTTAATTGATTACAACAAACGAACTACAACTCGGAACTAGAACAAGATATGACTCTATATGTGTCGAGGGTTGGGTGCGACATATGCCAAAGGATGGCTTATCATGGTGGGAGCGAGTAGAACATCGCCGGTGCCAGGAAACGGGATGAGGCGAAGACATGCACGCCGGCGGATCTTACCCAGCTTCGGGGCTCTCCGGGGAGATAACACCCCTACTGCTGCTCTGCGGGGTCTCCGCATAATCACTAAGGCAAAGTGAGTACAAGGTTGCTCCTAGAGCTGTATTCTGGAGGTAGGAGAAGGCAAGGCTAGCACTCTCCTTCCTACATGAACTGGTCTAGTCTAAATGGATTTGAACCCTTGGCATGGGTGCCCCGGCGGGTTTATATAGGCCTACCCCCCGGGGGTACAATGGTAATCCGGCTGGGCGCGGGGCCCAGCCATCTGTCTCTCAGGCCGCCGTCTTCTCCGCCGACTGCTTGGACCCGCCGACGGGTGGGCCCCGCCGACAGGTCCGGTACTGTAGCTGTGCTTCTAATGACG
>NW_021192584.1:0-905 GCF_002162155.2 Triticum dicoccoides | reverse complement strand
TAAGTGTGTGAACACGATTTGGTAAAGGTAGCGGTGAGAGGCCATGTAGGAGTACATGGTGGGTTGTCTCATTGCAGCCGTCCTCAGGAACTGAGTTCTGTGTTTGTGATCCATGATTCAGCTACTACCACGCATTGGGCCCGAAACCAATGGACCCTCTCGGCTTCTTGATCACCCTTGTCCTCTGTCCAGGAGTTGCAAGTAGTTTCTGGTGTTTGTAGTATGCTGGAGGCCGTGGGCAGCGCTGACCGTAGGGGTGGGCTGTGATGCGGTAGGCACGTGGCACGGTGTACCGGGCGCCCGTTTGGTGTCTCGGGAACCCTGTTCACATCGTTTGGGGCTGTGAGCGAAACTCCGGCCGGATCTCCTCATGGATGGAACCCGAATAGGCGATAAACCTGGACTAGAGACTTAGGTGATTAGGTAGGTCGTGGCCTACACCCACGTTGGGCTTCCGCTTGAAGGTTGCCGAGTACATGTCGTGTAAACGGCGGTAAGTGGTGAGAGCGTGTGTGAAGAAGTACACCCCTGCAGGGTTAACCTAATCTATTCGAATAGCCGTGTCCGCGGAAAAGGACTTCTGGGTTGCTTATATCAGTTCATAGACAAGTGAAAGTGGATACTCTAAAATACGCAAGATAAGCGTGAGTGCTATGGATGGCGTTCTCGTAGGGAGACGGGAGCGGACCCATAGTGGTGTATTGATATGGTGAATATGTGGACTCGTGTGCGCCACCTCAAAAGAGTTACTTGCAGTCGTAGTTCAGGATAGCCACCGAGTCAAAGCTGGCTTGCTGCAGTTAAACCCCACCACCCCTTTGTTGATAATGATGCATATGTAGTTAGATCTGATGTAAGTCTTGCTGGGTACATTTGTACTCACGTTTGCCTATTTTATGTTTTTG
>NW_021192583.1:0-1801 GCF_002162155.2 Triticum dicoccoides | reverse complement strand
TTTTTTTGATTTTTTTTTGATTTTTTTCAAAATTCTGAATTATTTTAACCTCAAATCTCTGATCACCCCTCATCGCTGCTCAATTTAATCTCTAATCACATTCTAGAAGATTTATGAGAACTCAATACGCAAAAGGTTTCAACATTACACTACTAGGGAAAAGCCTAGCAGCAGCGCGGGTTTTGGGCGTATTAGTAGCGCGGGGGCCGGCGCTACTAATGAGGCGCTATAGCTAACTTATAGCAGTAGCGCGGGTGCCACCCGCGCTACAGCTAACGTATAGCAGTAGCGTGGGTAAAAACCCGCGCTACTACTAATCTGTAATCTCTGATTTTTTTTATGAAATTTTTTGATTTTTTTTGATTTTTTTCAAAATTCTGAATTATTTTAACCTCAAATCTCTGATCACCCCTCATCGCTGCTCAATTTAATCTCTAATCACCCCTCATCATTCCAAATCATCTAACTTCCCGGACGGTCACCCATCCTCTCACTACTCCAGCCTGAGCATGCTTAACTTCCGGGTTCTATTCTCCCTGTTTCCAAGTCTGCACTTGTTGTTTTCCTGACAATAGTAAGATGTCAATCCTATTAACCTCAGGAATTTAGCTTGAGCATGTAGTCACACATTTCACTGTTTGAGTTTGAAACTATTGTTCTAAAAAATTAGTAACACTAATATTTCTTGAATAATTAGCTTGACCACATTTGACCATAGTTTGACCAGATTTGACCACAGTTTGACCAGATTTGACCAAAATTCAAAAAAACTAAAATAATTATTTAGTAACACTAATATTCTTGAATAATTAGTTTTACCATAGTTTGACCAGACTTAACAAAAATTAAAAAAACTGAAATTAGATGAATTTTTTTGCCTCCAGATCTTAAAAGCCCCGTAACATTTTTTCTGTTAGGTTTTTGAGGATTTTGAAAATGTTTAATGGGGTTCCCCAAAATGATAGCGGTAAATCAGTAAGTGACATCATAGATTGCACCATATCCAATAGAGTGCAATTACGACGTTCAGACACACCATTTCGCTGAGGTGTTCCAGGCAGCGTGAGTTGTGAAACGATTCCACATTTTCTTAAGTGCGTACCAAATTCGTGACTTAAATATTCTCCCTGACGATCTGATCGTAGGAACTTTATCTTTCGGTCACGTTGATTCTCTACCTTATTCTGAAATTCCTTGAACTTTTTAAAGGTCTCAGACTTGTATTTCATCAAGTAGACATACCCATATCTACTCAAGTCATCAGTGAGAGTGATAACATAACGATATCCTCCGCGAGCCTCAACGCTCATTGGACCGCACACATCAGTATGTATGATTTCCAATAAGTTGGTTGCTTGCTCCATTGTTCCGGAGAACGCAGTCTTGGTCATCTTGCCCATGAGGCATGGCTCGCATGTGTCAAACGATTCATAATCTATAGACTCTAAAAGTCCATCAGCATGGAGCTTCTTCATGTGCTTGACACCAATGTGACCAAGGCGGCAGTGCCACAAGTATGTGGGACTATCGTTATCAACTTTACATCTTTTGGTATTCACACTATGAATATGTGTAACATTACGCTTGAGATTCATTAAGAATAAACCATTCACCAGCGGGGCATGACCATAAAACATATCACTCATATAAATAGAACAACCATTATTCTCGGATTTAAATGAGTAGCCATCTCGAATTAAACAAGATCCTGATACAATGTTCATGCTCAAAGCTGGTACTAAATAACAATTATTGAGGTTCAAAACTAATCCCGTAGGTAAATGTAGAGGTAGCGTGCCGA
>NW_021192582.1:0-1247 GCF_002162155.2 Triticum dicoccoides | reverse complement strand
GCCGAGCACATGTCGTGTGCAGACGCTAAGTGGTGGAAACATGTATGAAGAAGTACACCCCTGCAGGGTTAACATCATCTATTCGAATAGCCGTGTCCGCGGAAAAGGACTTCTGGGTTGCTTATATCAGTTCATAGACAAGTGAAAGTGGATACTCTAAAATACGCAAGATAAGCGTGAGTGCTATGGATGGCGTTCTCGTAGGGAGACGGGAGCGGATCCATAGTGGTGTATTGATATGGTGAATATGTGGACTCGTGTGCGCCACCTCAAAAGAGTTACTTGCAGTCGTAGTTTAGGATAGCCACCGAGTCAAAGCTGGCTTGCTGCAGTTAAACCCCACCATCCCCTTTGTTGATAATGATGCATATGTAGATAGTTCTGATGTAAGTCTTGCTGGGTACATTTGTACTCACGTTTGCCTATTTTATGTTTTTGCAGAGAGACTTCGGTCTCGCTAGTAGTTTCACGTGGACTTCGACGTTTAGCTTGATACCTCAGCTACGATCTTGTGCCCTCGGCAGGATCTGATAGATAGTCAGGCTTCTCAGCCTTTTTCATTTATAGATGTCTGTACTCGGACATGATAGCTTCCGCTTGTGCTTTGATTTGTATGCTCTGATTGTTGGGTCATGAGACCCATGTTTGTAATATCTCGCTCCTCGGAGCCTATTGAATAATTACTTGAGTCGTAGAGTCATGTTGTGATGCCATGTTGTATCTGCACATATCGAGCATATTGTGTGTATGCTATTGAAATGCTTGGTATGTGTGGGATCTGACCATCTAGTTGTTTATCTTTAGTAGCCTCTCTTACCGGGAAATGTCTCCTAGTGTTTCCACCGAGCCATGGTAGCTTGCTACTACTCCGGAACACTTAGGCTGGCCGGCATGTGTCCTTCTTCGTTCCTGTGTCTATCCCTTCGGGGAAATGTCACGCGATGAATACCGGAGTCCTGTTAGCCCGCTACAGCCCGGTTCACCGGAGTCCTGCTAGCCCAGTGCTACAGCCTGGATTCACTCGCTGATGACCGACACGTTCGATGCTGGGTCATGGATGCCTGTCCCTGTAAGTTTGTGCCACTTTGGGTTTACGACTAGCCATGTCAGCCCGGGCTCCTTATCATATGGATGCTAGCGACACTGTCATATACGTGTGCCAAAAGGCGCAAACGGTCCCGGGTAAAGGTAAGGCGACACCCGTGGGAATACCGTGCGTGAGGCCGCAAAGTGATATGAAGTGTTAC
>NW_021192581.1:0-2961 GCF_002162155.2 Triticum dicoccoides | reverse complement strand
GTAAACTACCACAAATCGTCCAATGAAAGCACGTAAAACTTCGTTCATTAATCTCATGAAAGTACTAGGTGCATTAGTTAACCCAAAAGGCATGACTAACCACTCATATAATCCAAACTTAGTTTTAAATGCTGTTTTCCATTCATCTCCCAATTTCATACGAATTTGATGGTAGCCACTACGCAAATCAACTTTGGAGAATATTGTAGAGCCACTCAATTCATCAAGCATATCATCTAGCCTAGGAATAGGATGACGATAACGAATAGTAATATTATTAATGCCTCTACAATCAACACACATACGTGATGTACCATCCTTTTTTGGCACTAGAATAATAGGAACAGCACAAGGACTAAGGGATTCGCGTATATAACCTTTGTCGAGAAGCTCTTGTACTTGGCGCATAATCTCCTTCGTCTCCTCTGGATTGGTACGGTATGGTGCACGGTTTGGCAGTGAAGAACCGGGAATTAAGTCAATCTGATGCTCAATCCCTCGAATAGGCGGTAATCCCGGTGGCACGTCTTGTGGAAAGACGTCAGCGAACTCCTGCAAAATGTTAGTGACAGCAGGAGGCAAAGAGGAAGGCACGTCCTCGAATGAAAATAATGCCTCTTTGCACACAAAAGCATACAAACAGATTTGCTGAAATCTAGCTCATCAATATCAGATTTGGTGGCAAATAAACATGCACTTTTCAATTTAATTTCAGAAGCAACACTAGATGGTTTATTATTAGGCTTCATTTGTTGCTCAAATTCTTTTGCCACAATCTGATTTTCACTCTTATTCGTCTCCTGTTTTGCTTTATTAGCTCTATTAATATCATCTTTCAAAATGGAATCAGGAGTCATAGGTAGCAAAGTAATATTTTTATCCCTATGAACAAGAGTATAGTGATTATTTCTACCATGGTGTACAGAATTTTTATCAAATTGCCATGGTCTACCAAGTAATAAGGAACATGCTTGCATAGGTACCACATCACAATCAACATAATCAGCATATGTAGAGATACTAAAATGCACACGAACAGTACGTGTTACCTTAACCTTGCCGCTGTTGTTGAACCATTGGATGTAGTAAGGATGTGGATGTGGTCTTGTGGTGAGAGAAAGCTTCTCCACCATCTCCATGCTAGCCAAGTTGTTGCAGCTCCCTCCATCTATGATGACGCGCACAGAACGTTCTTTCACAACTCCCTTGGTATGGAACAAATTGTGCCTCTGATTTTGCTCAGCTTGTGTGACCTGCACACTCAAAACACGTTGAGCAACTAAACATTCATACCTGTCAGCGTCTTCAGGAGCCATGTATTGCGTCTCATGATCAGAATCATCTCCACCATGT
Organism: Triticum dicoccoides; assembly: GCF_002162155.2. Taxonomy (NCBI): domain Eukaryota; kingdom Viridiplantae; phylum Streptophyta; class Magnoliopsida; order Poales; family Poaceae; genus Triticum; species Triticum dicoccoides. The sequence continues at coordinate 1,608 of NW_021192581.1, read as the reverse complement.
TCTTCACGTGTAATAAGAGCCAAAGTCTCCTCATCATAGTCACTAGCGGACTCATATCCACCATCCGCGGTAGCAATCATCACATGCAGAGATTTGCATTCTCTCGCATAATGACCTCCTCCCTTACAACGACGACAAATAATATCACTTGTGTGCCCTGTTGATGCCATGGAAGAAGAAGAACTCTGTGCAGGCCCAGCAGGTGCTGATAAGGACATGACTACCTTGGATATGACCAAAAATATTGCATATATGCATATTTGTTAGGTGATTTCTAGTGCAAACTATTCAATAATCTATTTATGTTATCCAGAACAAAAATACTTCACACACTTTTGTGTTTTGTCTAATTGAATGTGTATGGGACATTTGTACAATCCACATATGAAGATAAGGAAGAAAGAGATGTTTATTTGCTGTCCAAAAAGTTCTCTCACGTCACTTTTGGCCCAAGAGAAGATAGAGTCCAAGTCTCTCACGTTCTGGATTCAGATTCGGACTGCACAGACATACCTGACTCAAAACGCACACAAGTTTTCCATACGGACTCCGAATTGGGTGATTCTTTTTTTATTGGAAACTAGATTTCATGCACTTTCCAACCCAATTGGAATCACCTTCAAATTCGTCCGGAGCGTTGAGTTGTGGACGAAACAATCTGATGCTGCAGCAGAATCCAAGTCAAACTACAAGTCCAAAGGTGTTACATCACCTCCACTTGGGCCCATTGGCCTTGTACGACCTAGATTTAGTTTTAGGCTGCCTTGGGACGTCCTCCCACCTCCTTGGCCGCCACCCCTCGCTTCTATATAAGTAGATCCATCTAGTAGCTTTTCCTTGGGATTTGTTTAGTTAAAAGTTAGCCATTGCAACTTCGTGTACTTCGTTTGTGTTCAACGACCAGACCAAGACCGCTTACGGATCCCCACCTTCATCAATACTTCATATATACTCACAATATTCAGATTGCTTTTATCATATTCTTGCTTGTTCTTCGATTGCTTGCAGGAATAGACCTTCGTGGTCAGGTTGATTGTGCTCCGGCGTGGTCAATAACCTCTTGAAGTTGGTTTAGCGATTGCTAAGGCGCAACGTCGTGCACGTTTGTAGTCGGATCGTCAAAGTCATCTTCACCAAATCGATAGTTATCATCTCATCGAAAGATCGGGACCCCCGCCTCTATCAAGTGGTATCAGTTTTCAGGTTGCTCGGTGAGAATTTCCAGTTTTCCTAGATTAGATTTATTTTCTTACCTATTGTCCAAGAAAAAGCCACAAAAAAGAGTTAGATCTATTCATCCTTGGTCCAAGCCAGTCTGAGCCTTTGCAATTTTCTTTTCATTGCTTGCATAGTTGAATTATCGGTTGCATCGTCGTGTCGAGTTGCTGGTCTTAGTGTCTAGTTCGTTTAGAGTTTCGAGTTCTGTTCACATTAGTCACGCCACTGCTGCATCATTATCTCTTCCGCTGTCCACCACCCATCCATCAATTTCCACCACGTGCTACCCACCATTCATTGTCATAATAATAGTTGAGATCGTTCACATCTTCACTTGATCCAATCTGCATCTTATCTAGTTTGTTTTGAAAAGAGGGAGAAAAAAAGAGA
>NW_021192580.1:0-1447 GCF_002162155.2 Triticum dicoccoides | reverse complement strand
CTTCATCTTTTTCAGCTCAATTTTGGAACGATCACCCTTCTTCCTAAGAAAACAGAGGCTGTGAGAATTGAGCAATTCAGGCCAATCTGTCTTCTTAATGTTAGTTTCAAAATTTTCACCAAGGTCGGGACCAATAGGCTCACACAGATCGCACATGCTGTTGTGCAGCCTACCCAAACTGCTTTCATGCCGGACAGGAATATCCTTGAGGGGGTAGTGGTCCTTCATGAAACGCTCCATGAAATCCACACGAAAAAGCTGGATGGGGTTGTTTTCAAAGTGGATTTCGAAAAAGCGTATGACAAAGTCAAATGGCCATTCCTTCAACAGGCCTTACGTATGAAGGGTTTTGATGAGGCTTGGCGACGCCAGGTAGAATCCTTCACACAAAAAGGAAGTGTTGGAATTAAAGTAAATGATGATATAGGGCATTATTTCCAGACACACAAAGGCCTGTGGCAAGGAGATCCAATGTCCCCTATTTTGTTCAACATTGTGGTTGACATGTTGGCAATTCTCATAGGTAGGACAAAGGAGGCCGGTCAGGTGGGTGCCTTGGTGCCAAACCTAGTTGATGGGGGTGTGTCCATTCTGCAGTACGCTGATGATACAATCATCTTTATGGAGCATGACCTAGTAAAAGCGAGAAATATGAAGCTGGTGTTATGCTTATTTGAACAATTGACCGGGTTAAAGATTAACTTTCATAAAAGTGAGTTGTTCTGCTTTGGTAGAGCCAAGGAGGAACAAGAGGCTTATAGGCAATTGTTTGGATGTGAATTAGGGGCTATACCTTTTACTTACTTAGGTATACCCATTCACCATCGTAAGCTAACGAACAAAGAGTGGAAATGCATTGAAGATCGGTTTGAAAAGAAACTTAGTTGCTGGAAGGGCAAACTTATGTCATATGGAGGCCGGTTAATTCTTATTAATTCGGTGCTTACGAGTATGCCGATGTTCCTACTATCTTTCTTTGAAGTTCCAGTTGGGGTTAGGAAAAGACTGGACTTCTACCGATCGAGATTTTTTTGGCAGAGTGATGAACTTAAGAGAAAGTATAGACTCGCCAAGTGGGATGTTATTTGTCGACCAAAGGACCAAGGGGGTTTGGGTATCGAGAATCTTGAGGTCAAGAACAGATGCCTGCTTAGCAAGTGGCTGTATAAGCTTTCAGTTCAGACTGACGCAACTTGGGCGCAGATTCTCCGCAACAAGTATCTGCATTCCAAAACCTTGTCTCAGGTGACAGTGAGACCAACTGATTCGCCGTTTTGGAAGGGGCTTATGAGAGTTAAGGCAGCCTTCTTTAATAGAACAAAGTTTATTGTCGGTGATGGCAATGATACACGGTTCTGGGAGGATACTTGGCTGGGTGATACACCATTGGCAATACAGTACCCAACCCTGTATCGTATTGTCCAGCGACGGGATGAGTTAGTTGCAA
>NW_021192579.1:0-1049 GCF_002162155.2 Triticum dicoccoides | reverse complement strand
ACTTAACATGGTCACAGTCAAAAACAAATACCCGATGCCAAGGATAAATGATTTGTTTGATCAACTTGCTCAGGCCAAGGTATTCTCAAAGATTGACTTAAGGTCAGGATACCATCAATTGAAGGTACGAACGGAAGATATCCCCAAAACAGCCTTCACCTCCAGATATGGACTGTACGAGTTCACAGTGATGCCATTTGGATTAACTAACGCCCCGGCATATTTTGTTCACCTCATGAACAAAGTATTTATGAAGTTTATGGACAAATTCGTCGTAGTATTCATCGACGATATTCTGGTATACTCCAAAACACCAGAAGAGCACGCAGAACATCTCAGGATTGTACTAGGAGAGCTAAGGAAACACCAATTGTATGCCAAGTTCAGCAAGTGCGAATTTTGGCTAAGACAAGTAGGTTTTCTAGGCCACGTGCTGACTCAGGACGGTATAGCAGTGGACCCAGAGAAAGTCAAGGCCGTACTTGACTGGAAGTCACCAGCCAGCGTAACAGACATACGAAGTTTCTTGGGAATGGCAGGGTATTACCGCAGATTTATTGAAGGATTTTCCACCATATCCAAGCCTATGACACAGTTACTCAAGAAAAATAAGAAGTTTGAATGGACAGAAGCCTGCGAGAAAAGCTTCCAAGAGCTAAAGCGGAAGTTAACAACAGCACCAGTATTAATTGTACCCGATATACACAAGAATTTTGAAGTATTTTGTGACGCATCCAGAAAGGGTCTCGGATGCGTGTTGATGCAAGAAGGCAAGGTTGTCGCCTACGCTTCAAGGCAACTTCGCAAACACGAGGAAAATTATCCCACTCATGATTTAGAAATGGCAGCAGTTATTCATGCACTCAAGGAATGGAGGCATTTTCTACTTGGGAATCGATGTGAGATATATACGGATCACAAAAGCCTCAAATACATTTTTACGCAGCCAGAACTAAATTTACGGCAACGCCGCTGGTTAGAATTGGTAAAGGATTATGATGTTGGTATCCATTACCATCCAGGGAAAGCAAACGTAGTGGCCGATGCCC
>NW_021192578.1:0-1252 GCF_002162155.2 Triticum dicoccoides | reverse complement strand
TGCCGGCGCCGCGCCGCCGGCCACGGCCTTGCCCGCGCCCCGTTCGGGCGAGCGCCCGCGCCTGCGCGCCCGTTTAGCCTCATGGGCCACTGATCACAGGGACCCCACGCCCCCAGAGAACGTGTCTGTAAAAAAAAGAGTTAAAAAAATATATATAAAAAATAAATCAATAATAAATAATAAAAATAATTAATTAATTAATTAATTAATTAACTTAATTAATTCTGATTAACTTAGCTAATTAAGATTGATTAATCTAATGACTAATTAACCTAATTAACTACTGTTAATTAGCTAACAGAGAATGACAGTGGGGCCCACCCCCTATTAACACTAATTAGGTTAATTAAAATGTTTAATGAAAAATGTGTCACTGACCAGTGGGACCCACTGGTCAGGTTGACCAGTCAACCTTGTTGACTGCTGACGTCAGCATGACCTCATGCTGATGTCATAAATCCATTTTTGAATTAAATAAAATAATTAATTAAAAATCAGAAAATGATTTAAATCTTTAGAAAATCATATCTTTTAATCCGTAACTCGGATGAAAATACTTTCTACATGAAAGTTGCTCAGAACGACGAGACGATTCCGGATACGCAGTCCGTTCGTCCGCCACACCCCTCTAACCTATCGAACCCGCAACTTTCCCCCTCCGGCTCCTCTGCCCGAAAACACGAAACACCGGGAATACTTTCCCGGATGTTTTCCCCCCTTCACCGGTATCACCTACTACCGCGTTAGGGCACACCTAGCATTGTTACTTGTCATGTCATGCATCGTTATGCAGTTGTTTGCATTGTATTCATTGTTTCTTCCCCCTCTTCTCTCCCGTAGACTACGAGACCGACGCTGCTGCTGCCCAGTTCGACTACGGAGTTGACGACCCCTCTCTCTTGCCAGAGCAACCAGGCAAGCCCCCCCCTTGATCACCAGATATCGCCTACTCTTCTCTATACTGCTTGCATTAGAGTAGTGTAGCATGTTACTGCTTTCCGTTAATCCTATTCTGATGCATAGCCTGTCATTGCTGCTACAGTCATTGATACCTTACCCGCAATCCTAAATGCTTAGTATAGGATGCTAGTGTTCCATCAGTGGCCCTATACTCTTGTCTGTCTGCCATGCTATACTACTGGGCTGTGATCACTTCGGGAGGTGATCACGGGCATATACTATATACTTTACACTGTTACATTACCTGTGATACTGTTCGGAGTTGGGGGCTGAAAGGACAGGTGGCTCCATC
>NW_021192577.1:0-1235 GCF_002162155.2 Triticum dicoccoides | reverse complement strand
GCAATAATTGATTTTCTGGAATTAATCTAATATAGGAAATTCCAGAATAAAGTTTAAACTTCAAAAATTCATAACTTTTATTCTGTAACTCCAAATCAGACAAATTATATATGAAAAATGATCAGAAAAATCCAATCTATCCATCTGTACTATTTTCATGCATGATTAAACAAGTTAACCTGATGTTTAATACAGAACAAGGAAAAAACACTTTAAAAGGCCATGTTTGACTTTGGAATTTGAATCTTTGATTCAAATTGGTTCAAACCCTTCTGGTCTTAGTTGCATTAGCCCAACACACTCATATTGCTATGTTTCATGCATGCATCATATTGTTGCACATTGTTTGGTGATGGTTGTGTATCGGTGTTCTTTGCGGCACGTTCTGCCTCCGAGGAGTACCGTGATTACCCTAACGAAGAACCGTATCAGTGCATCGAACCATCAGGCAAGCAACCAACCATTTGATCATATCGATACAATCCCATGTTCTCGCTCCTGCTCTCTTTTACTGCATTAAGACAACGCGTTTCAAACTGCTGTGTGCTACGATAGTTGAACCCATTTCCTCTGCATGACCTGTCATTGCCACAGTAACTAGATGAAACCCACTAGCATGTGTAGGAGTTGATTGAGCCATATGTATGTGTTGTTCCTACCTTGCTATGCCTGCTATGCTTAGAGTCGTGTCAGGTCTGGTTCATCTGGGAGATGGCTAGAGTGAAATGGTTGTGTCGGTAATGAGAGTGGTGTGGTGAACACGATTTGGTAAAGGTATCGATGAGAGGCCATGTAGGAGTACATGGTGGGTTGTTTCATTGAAGCCGACCTTAAGCACTGAGATCTGTATGTGTGATTTAAGATACAACTACTACCATGCATTGGGCCCTGAAATATGACCCCGCTCGACTTCTTATTCACCCTAGCTCTCTGTCCAGGAGTTGCACGTAGTTTCTGGTGTTTGTAGCCTACTGGAGGCCGTGGACAGCGCTGACCGTAGGGGTGGGCTGTGATGCGGTAGGTACGTGGCACGGTGTACCGAATACCCGTTAGGTATCTCGGGAACCCTGTTCACATCGTTCGGGGCCGTATGGGAAACCTCGGCCGGACTCCCTGCGGATGGAACCTGGATAGGCGATAAACCTGGACTAGAGACTTAGGTGTTTAGGTAGGTCGTGGTCTACACCCACGTCGGCTTTCGCTTGAAGTCTGCCGAGCACATGTCGTGTGCAGAC
>NW_021192576.1:0-1291 GCF_002162155.2 Triticum dicoccoides | reverse complement strand
TGTTCGATAAATTCTCCCAGTCAATCTCGTCGGCTTGTGATCCTGGCATGGTTAGCAGCAATAGAAACACACAAGAATATGATCCTACAGACTACGAACAAGTGGTGGTGGTGGGTGTCACAAATCCGTCAAGCAAAACTCAAATTCTTACCAGTTCTTACCCAGCAACAGGCGGTGATCGGCAACCGTTGTAGTCAAAACTCTCAAAGCTTGGATAGAGCGATTACCAGGGAGAGTCAAACGCACGACGTAGATGTATGTGGAGCTGGGAAGGCTTATACTATGGTAGCAAAAAGGGTCAGCAATAATCAATTCAGAGATGCAAAGTTGAATAAACGCTCAACGACGGTACTGTGCTGGTCCTAGGCTAGACTGTGCTAGAGACGCGAGCCTAGAACACCAACAAAATCACGGCGCGGCACGTAAACAAGGGAAAAGCACACTCTGAATTTTTTTTTTCGCTCTTTTGCGTTCTTTTTTTTTTGCGCTGCTTTTTTTTGCGAAAAATCACTATAATGGCGAGTGTCTCAAAACTCTTCCTAGCTCAAACTGACAGGATGGGCACGAAATTTTTCGACCAAATTTTTTTTTTTTCGACTGCCCGGACCCAAAAACTGGAAACGGGTCAAAAAAAACTTCCTATAATGGCACCTGTCTCAAAACACTCAGAAACACCTAAAAATAGGATAGCCAGAAAAATTTTCGAAAAATGCGTTTTCGAAAAAAATTGGGCCTAAACGGAGCGTGGCTACCCGACTACGAAACCTACTCCGGCAAGGAAACACGAATCGGAATCTAGATGGATCTCGAAAACAACCCTTATAAGCAAGGAACTCGGATTGGTGGTGGATATATGGTGGTGGTATATGGCAGCGGTGGTGGTAGCGGTGGTAGTATATGGATATGGATCGGTGGTGGTATATTGACACGGATTGGTGGTGGTATATGGATACGAATTCGGAGCGGTGGTGGTAGATGGCAGGGGCGATGATGATGGTGCGGCGGCGGCGTGACAACTTATGACCAGAACTCGAAACTCTAAAAGACTAGACTCTAAGACCAGCAACTAGACACGACGATGCAACCGCAAATTCAACAAAGCAAAACCCTAAAAAGATTATGCAAAGGCTCAGATTGGTTCGGATATGATGAACTAACCCTAATTTTTTTTGTGGCTTTTTCGTGGACTGTAGGTATGAAGAACAGACTCGATCTAAACTACGAAAAACTGTAAAATCTCACCGAGCAACCTGGAGCTCTGATACCACTTGATAGAGGCAAAGGTGTCCCG
>NW_021192575.1:0-1311 GCF_002162155.2 Triticum dicoccoides | reverse complement strand
TTGGATCAAGTGAAGATGTGAACGATCTCAACTATTATTATGACAATGAATGGTGGGTAGCACGTGGTGGAAATTGATGGATGGGTGGTGGACAGCGGAAGAGATAATGATGCAGCGGTGGCGTGACTAATGTGAACAGAACTCGAAACTCTAAACGAACTAGACACTAAGACCAGCAACTCGACACGACGATGCAACCGATAATTCAACTATGCAAGCAATGAAAAGAAAATTGCAAAGGCTCAGACTGGCTTGGACCAAGGATGAATAGATCTAACTCTTTTTTTGTGGCTTTTTCTTGGACAATAGGTAAGAAAATAAATCTAATCTAGGAAAACTGGAAATTCTCACCGAGCAACCTGAAAACTGATACCACTTGATAGAGGCGAGGGTGTCCCGATCTTTCGATGAGATGATAACTATCGATTTGGTGGAGACGACTTTGATGATCCGACTACAAACGTGCACGACGTTGCGCCTTAGCAATCGCTAAACCAATCTCCTGAGGTTACTGATGATGCCGGAAGCACGATCAGCCTGACCATGAAGGTCTATTCCTGCAAGCAATCGAAGAACGAGCAAGAATATGATAAAGCAATCTGAATATTGCAAATATATATGAGGTATTGATAATGGTGGGGATCTGTAAGCGGTCTTGGTCTGGTCGTTGGACACAAACGAAGTACACGAAGTTGCAATGGCTAACTTTTAACTAAACAAATCCCAAGGAAAAGCTACTAGATGGATCTACTTATATAGGAGCAAGGGGTGGCGGCCAAGGAGGTGGGAGGACGTCCCAAGGCAGCCTAAAACTAAAACTAGGTCGTACAAGGCCAATGGGCCCAAGTGGAGGTGATGTAACACCTTTGGACTTGTAGTTTGACTCGGATTCTGCTGCAGCATCAGATTGTTTCGTCCACAACTCAACGCTCCAGACGAATTTGAAGGTGATTCCAATTGGGTTGGAAAGTGCACGAAATCTAGTTTCCAACAAAAGAAGAATCACCCAATTCGGAGTCCGCATGAAAAACTTGTGTGCGTTTTGAGTCAGGTATGTCTGTGCAGTCCGAATCCGAATCCAGAACGTGAGAGACTTGGACTCTATCTTCTCTTGGGCCAAAAGTGACGTGAGAGAACTTTTTGGACAGCAAATAAACATCTCTTTCTTCCTTATCTTCATATGTGGATTGTACAAATGTCCCATACACCTGCAATTAGACAAAACACAAAAGTGTGTGAAGTATTTTTGTTCTGGATAACATAAATAGATTATTGAATAGTTTGCACTAGAAATCACCTGACAAATATGCA
>NW_021192574.1:0-1955 GCF_002162155.2 Triticum dicoccoides | reverse complement strand
GACAGGATTAGGTGCGGTTATAATGTCCTTGAGGAAGAACTAAAATGACTCACGTTCAGAGCCAAAAAGAAAGACTACAATCAGTTTGAGGTATGGACCAACTCTTTCAGATAATTGTGTTCTTGAAGATTTGGCTTAGTTCAACCAGAATCTTCCCAGACGCTGCCATGGTGTATTTCTTACTGTTATTGTACCATTCTTTTTTTTTTGCTAACTTTTATGTATAGTATTTATTTTCTATTCGTACTTTTGTAAAACCCTTGCATGTATCATTATTTAAAATTTGATAAAACATACGCAATTGAGCCCTGCTGTTTCCCACAGAAAACAAAATACACTTCCATTTTTGTAAGCCGGTCCATCTTAAACAGTTTTTAGGAAAATATGCAATTAATTCAGTGATTTTGTAGTCTAGTGTTCAAGTCGGATCAAACAGTAGCTAAGATAAGGTATATTGGTGTATAATGTAATTTGTTTGCTCCGAAAATTCGTGCTAACTGTACACAACAACATCTGTGTATATACAGTAGCACAATACAATTCTCAAAAACAAAAAAGAGAACACATATCTTTTATGCCACACTCTCAATAAATGAACTAATGTATGCCTCACTCCCTGTTCCTTGGACTAATTCAAGTTTGGCCACCTACTATTCCATGGAGTAGCAGCATTCTTTGAACGCCCGGAGGTTCTCTTCGAATAGGGGTACGAAGGCATCGACGCTGCCGTCGCCGAAGTTGGACGGCGCGAGGAAAAGCATCCCCTCCGTGGGGAAGTAGGCCGGCATGAAGTAGCTCGGGCTCCCCGTACCGAAGTCCAGCTCGTAGAACGGGAACGTCAGCCAGCTGTCCACCTCCACGTCCGGGCAGTGCGCGTCCTTGCACACGGCGCTCCGCGCGAGCCCTTCCTTCTCGGCGGCGCCGGAGCTCCCGAAGTCGACAAAAGATTGGAAGTAGGCACCGTCCACCCTCGCCACCTCGTCGTGGATCACCTGGGCGGCGTGCTTCAGCGGCCGGTTCAGGAGGTCGCCCACCGTGGAGCGCGGGAACGCCCAAAGTACCATGTTGCCGAAGAACTCCGCCGGCTGGCCCAGCCGGTGCCGTCCGTCCGTCCGTCTCGTTACCGGCAAGTCTCTTTCGCACAACATACTTTGTTCCCTTTGTCATCGGTATGTTACTTGCCCGAGATTTGATCGTCGATATCCAATACCTAGTTCAATCTCGTTACCGGCAAGTCTCTTTACTCGTTCTGTAATGCATCATTCCGTAACCAACTCATTTGGTCACATTGCTTGCAAGGCTTATAAAGATGTGCATTACCGAGAGGGCCCAGAGATACCTCTCCGACAATCAGAATGACAAAACCTAATCTCGAAATACGCCAACTCAACATGTACCTTCGGAGACACCTGTAGTACTCCTTTATAATCACCCAGTTACGTTGTGACGTTTGGTAGTACCCAAAGTGTTCCTCCGGTAAACGGGAGTTGCATAATTCTCATAGTTACAGGAACATGTATAAGTCATGAAGAAAGCAATAGCAACATACTAAACGATCAAGTGCTAGGCTAACGGAATGGGTCATGTCAATCACATCATTCTCCTAATGATGTGATCCCATTAATCAAATGACAACTCTTTTGTCCATGGCTAGGAAACATAACCATCTTTGATAAACGAGCTAGTCAAGTAGAGGCATACTAGTGACACTATGTTTGTCTATGTATTCGCACATGTATTATGTTTCCGGTTAATACAATTCTAGCATGAATAATAAACATTTATCATGAAATAAGGAAATAAATAATAACTTTATTATTGCCTCTAGGGCATATTTCCTTCACCGCGACCACCACCACCGCAGCCACCAAAGCCGCAACGCGAAGTGCAGCACCCAAATCGAAGAGCTAGCACACACCAGATCCAGATCGGAGCCGCACAAACAGAGCAGCAGC
>NW_021192573.1:0-695 GCF_002162155.2 Triticum dicoccoides | reverse complement strand
AACCTTTTAATTAAATTAATTAACCCCTGTTAACCCCCCTGTCACTGACGTGTGGGTCCCACACGTTAGGTTTGACCGGACCAGCCCAGTTGACCGCTGACGTCGTGCTGACGTCATGCTGACGCAATTATATATTTTCTGGAATTAAAATAATTCAGAAAATCCAGAAAATGATTTAAACTTCAAAAATTCATAACAATTCAACCGTAGCTCAGATTTAAATAATTTATATATGAATAATTATCAGAAAAATACAATCTTTCCATCTGTACTAGTTTCATGCATGAAAAACCAACTTATACATGCTGAATATGGGAAAACACATTAGGGCATATATAAGAGACTTAATTTAGAAATGCATTTGAACCTTTGGTTCAAAAGGACTTCAAACCAAATGTTTACTAGATGCATTAGCTCAAACAGCATCACATCTACATGCCATGTTCATGCATCATATTGTTGCATATGATTGTGTTTTGATTGCCGGCACCGTTCCTTCTCGATAGGTCCTGCTCCGGAGACGTTCCAGAGTACCTGTCTGTGAAGCAGTGCCTCCCTTGTTGATTTACCAGGCAAGCAAACCCCCTTGTTCATTTCGATAAAACCCTACTCTCTCGCTCCTGCTCTCAGTTATTGCATTAGGACAACAACGGTTCATCTGCTACTTTGTGCTGCGGTAGTTGAACCCATTCCTC
>NW_021192572.1:0-1241 GCF_002162155.2 Triticum dicoccoides | reverse complement strand
GCCACCGGCCACCCCTAGCCTCGCCGATGCACCCAGGAGCTCCGCCTCGACCCCCTCTTCCTCCCCACCGATCCACAGCCCTCCGGAAGCCCTGCATCGCCGCCAACGCGCCGTCTTCAACCTCCGGATCCGACGGCCCCCTCCGGTCAATTTGCGGCCTCAGCACGTCCCCGGCTACACCGAGTTGCTCCCCCTCACCGCTGTGAGCTCCTCTTCGTTCTCCCCCTCTCCCCACCATCGATTGCATCCCCTAGCCGTTGTTTCTGTGATGGCCGAGAGCTCGCCGCCGCCGCCGTGAAGCTCGCCGTTGCTAGCGACCCCCGCTGACCCTGAAGAGCACCTGGACGAGTTCGACACGTCCCGCAGATGCTTCCCAACCGCCTAGCTTGTTCATTTGCAAGCTGCAGCCCCGCGCCGCTCGAACCCGTAGCTCCGGCCGCCGCCGTTCTGGTCGCCGCCGTCGACCCCGGCCTCCCTGTGCCCCGCTGTGTGCGCCCCTAGACGCACCGGAGCACGGGCTCCCTCCTAGTGCCCTCAGGGTGCCCAACCGCAGCCTGTAGCGCCGCCTCGACCAACTCCGGTGAGTTCCCGCCGCTGCTGTGGTCGCCGGCGTCACCTGCTGACGTGGCGCCGGTTAATTAGTGCTAATAACCCCGCTAAACACCCCCAGAGCCACTGCCATGTGGGCCCCTGCGCTTAATTAGGTTAATATAATTATTCTGTTAAATTAGTGTTAGTGCCGTGGACCCCACGTGTCAGCTTTGACTCTGGCCCAGTCATCGTTGACCGGTCCCACCTGTCATTCACTCAATCCAGACCTGAGACACTGACCAGTGGGCCCCACTGGTCAGGTTTGACCCGAGCCAGCCCAGTTGACTCTGCTGACGTCACAGTGACGTGGTGCTGACGCCATAATTCATTTCTGGATTTATTATTATTCAGGAAATTACAGAAAATAGCTAAAACTTCTAAAAATCATAGAAATTCAACCGTAACTCCAAATTAAATAATTTATATATGAAAAATTATCAGAAAAATTCAAGGAATCCATCTGTACCATTTTCATGCATGTTAGAACAACTTATAGATGCTGTTTAGCACAAATCATATAAAGGGCATTTAAATAATCACATATGGAGTTTGAATTTGAATCTTGTATTCAAACCAACTTCATTTAATCTGTTGCTAGTTGCATTAGCTCAAAACACATTCATTTTGCCATGTCATGATCATGCATCATA
>NW_021192571.1:0-1468 GCF_002162155.2 Triticum dicoccoides | reverse complement strand
GAGGTGCCGGACTCCTTGCCAGACTCCGGACCTCCCACGCCCCTACCAATCAAATCGGATTGGGCGCCGGTTATGGAATTCACCGCCGCGGACATCTTCCAATACTCACCCTTTGGCGACATCTTAAATTCGCTAAAGCACCTCTCGTTATCGGGAGAGCCCTGGCCGGACTATGGCCAGGATGGTTGGGATACGGACGATGAAGAAATTCAGAGCCCACCCACCACCCACTTTGTAGCCACTGTCGACGATCTAACCGACATGCTAGACTACGAATCCGAAGACATCGACGCTATGGACGACGATGCCGGAGACGAACAGGAACCAGCGCCTACAGGGCACTGGAAGACCGCCTCGTCATACGACATATACATGGTGGACACCCCAAAAGACGGGGACGGCGAAGAGACAGCGGAGGCAGATTCTTTAAAGAAATAGCCCAAGCGCCGGCGTCAGCGGCGCCGCTCTAAATCCCGCCACAGCAAGAATGGAGATTCCGGCACAGGAGATAATAATACCCCAGAAAGTGCCGAAGACAACCCCCTCCAACAGGACTCAGCGTAGGAGGATGCAGAAGCAAGCCCTCACGAGAGGGCGGCAGACGAGGAGGTTGAGGATTATAACTATATGCCTCCCTCCGAAGACGAGGCAAGCCTCAACGACGACGAATTCGTCGTGCCCGAGGATCCCGTCGAACAAGAGCATTTTAAACGCAGGCTTATCGCCACGGCAAATAGCCTAAAGAAAAAGCAGCAGCAGCTTCAAGCTGATCAGGACCTGCTGGCCGATCGATGGACCGAGGTCCTCGTGGCCGAAGAGTATAAACTCGAACGCCCCTCCAAAAGCTACCCAAGACGCAAGCTGCTCCCCCGATTAGAGGAGGAAGCATACATACCTCCATCACCAGCGCACGATACGGCTGACCGACCACCCCGTGGTCGTGACAGAGAGGCATCCAGGCCCCCAACCAAGACCGTACCCCGACATCGCTCCAAAAGTACGAAGCCAAGAGGGAACGCGCCAGACTTGCGAGATATATTGAAGGACAAAGCAAGGCAATCCAGATCCATCTACGGATCACGTGGGCGCCCCACGACCCATGACGAATGCCGTCGCGCCGGATACAATAACCCCGGCCGGACAGAACACAGCAGACAACACAGAATACAGAGGCGCCGCACACCCGCTATGCTTCACCGATGAAGTAATGGATCATCAAATCCCTGAAGGGTTTAAACCCGTAAACATTGAATCCTATGATGGCACAACAGACCCCGCGGTTTGGATCGAAGATTACCTTCTCCACATCCATATGGCCCGCGGCGACGATCTCCACGCCATCAAGTATCTCCCACTCAAGCTTAAAGGACCAGCTCGGCATTGGCTTAACAGCTTGCCTGCAAAGTCGATTGGGTGTTGGGAAGACCTGGAAGCCGCATTCCTCGACAACTTCCAGGGCACGTACGTG
>NW_021192570.1:0-1085 GCF_002162155.2 Triticum dicoccoides | reverse complement strand
AAATTATCAAGAAGTGTTCTCCCTGAGTATGCACCGTTGCCAAAGTTCGTCGTGCCCAGACACCACGTGATGATCGGGTGTGATAAGCTCTACGTCCATCTACAACGGGTGCAAGCCAGTTTTTGCACACGCAGAATACTCAGGTTAAACTTGACGAGCCTAGCATATACAGATATGGCCTCGGAACACGGAGACCGAAAGGTCGAGCGTGAATCATATAGTAGATATGATCAACATAACGATGTTCACCATTGAAAACTACTCCATCTCACGTGATGATCGGTCATGGTTTAGTTGATTTGGATCACGTAATCACTTAGAGGATTAGAGGGATGTCTATCTAAGTGGGAGTTCTTAAGTAATATGATTAAATTGAACTTAAATTTATCATGAACTTAGTCCTGGTAGTATTTTGCAAATCATGTTGTAGATCAATAGCTCGCGTTGTTGCTTCCCTGTGTTTATTTTGATATGTTCCTAGAGAAAATTGTGTTGAATAATGTTAGTAGCAATGTTGCGGATTTGATCCGTGATCTGAGGTTAAATCCTCATTGCTGCACAGAAGAATTATGTCCTTAATGCACCGCTAGGTGACAGACCTATTGCAGGAGCAGATGCAGAAGTTATGAACGTCTGGCTAGCTCAATATGATGACTACTTGATAGTTTAGTGCACCATGCTTAACGGCTTAGAATCGGGACTTCAAAGACGTTTTGAACGTCATGGACCATATGAGATGTTCCAGGAATTGAAGTTAATATTTCAAGCAAATACCTGAGTTGAGAGATATGAAGTCTCCAACAAGTTCTATAGCTAAAAGATGGAGGAGAATCGCTCAACTAGTGAGCATGTGCTCAGATTGTCTGGGTACTTCAATCGCTTGAATCAAGTGGGAGTTAATCTTCCAGATAAGATAGTGATTGACAGAATTCTCTAGTCACCATCACCAAGTTAGTAGAACTTCGTGATGAACTATAGTATGCAAGGGATGATGAAAATGATTCCCGAGCTCTTCGTGATGTTGAAATCAACGAAGGTAGAAATCAAGAAAGAGCATCAAGTGTTGATGGTTGACAAGATCACTA
>NW_021192569.1:0-1300 GCF_002162155.2 Triticum dicoccoides | reverse complement strand
TCTCTCTCCCGTGTCCGAACGCACCCGTCGCCGCCGTTCACCATAGCCGCCGCCACCGGCCTCCCCTCGCCTCCCCGACACGCTCCCCAGCTCCGCCGCGACCCCCTCTACCTCCTCGTCAAGCCACAAGACGTCGGACGCCCTGTGGAGCCGCCGTCGCCATCGTCTTCCTCCTCGAGCTCCGACCACCATCGCCGTCGATTCGCCGTCTCCAGCGCGTCCCCGAGCCCGCTTCGACGCCCGCTGCAACCGCGGTGAGCTACGCCACCGTTTCCCTCTCTTCTTCCCCTTGTTCCCGCGCCGTAACTCCGTTCCCCACCACGGTCGAACCTCCGCCGTCGCCGAGCTCGCCGTCGACGCAGCTCCGGTGACCATTTGGTCACCCCAGCGAGTCCAACAAGTTCGTAAGGCCCCGTAGAGCATCCCTAGCGCCTCGCTTCGCTCGCCTTCGAGCTCCAACCCCGTTTCCGTGCACGACCGAACCCCGGCGGCCGCAGCCGAGCTCGCCGCCGTCGACTCCGGCCACCCCAGGCCCAGCCACGGCCACCGCCCGACGCGCCATCGAGCTAGCTTTGCAACGCACCTAGCCGCACGCCGTTTGGAGCACCACAGAGGAAACCCGAGGCACATGTATGCCACGGACCTCGCCGGCGACTAACCGCCGGCGGGTTTGACCTGTTTGACCTGGGGTTTGAACCCCCCAGAGTCACTGACGCGTGGGCTCCGTCGGCCAGGTGGTTAGATTAGTGCTAATCACCGCTTAATTAACCCCCCCTGACACTGACAGTGGGCCCCAGCGCCACTAATTCTTAATTAGAATTAAATTAACCCCTGTTTAACCCCCCTGTCACTGACGTGTGGGCCCCACACGTCAGGTTTGACCCGGACCAGCCCAGTTGACTGCTGACGTCATGCTTACTCAATGCTGACGCAATATATATATTTCTGGATTTAAATTAAATCAGGAAATTCCAGAATATAATTTAAACTTCAAAAATTCATAACTTTTATTCTGTAACTCCAAATCAGACAAATTATATATGAAAAATGATCAGAAAAATCCAATCTATCCATCTGTACTATTTTCATGCATGACTAAACAAGTTAACTTGATGTTTAATGCAGAACAAGGAAAAGCACTTTAAAAGGCCATGCTTGAGTTTGAAATTTGAATCTTTGATTCAAATTTGTTCAAACCCTTCTGGTCTTAGTTGCATTAGCCCAACACACTCATATTGCCATGTTTCATGCATGCATCATATTGTTGCACATTGTTTGGTGATGGTTGTGTATCGGTGTC
>NW_021192568.1:0-640 GCF_002162155.2 Triticum dicoccoides | reverse complement strand
TCAGAACGTGTTGGAAATTGATGACGTCGCTTCGAATGCTGCATAATGCCGGCTCAAAAAAAGTCTGGAGTTCAAATAATTTAAAAAAATGAAGTGCCCGTGTAACTGATGAGTTCTCGTCTGAAACCCTGATACTCCGAAAGAGATTGTCCAGTTTGTACACGTAGTTCGTCCAGTTTATGCCGTGACCCTCTCTACTCTTTCGCACATGCTATGCGGGTGAAATGATGATACCTTCAACATTTTCAGAGTTTGTTTTGTAGTGATTTTCATTTTCACGGTCATTTAGCTCTGATCTAAACAAATCGGTGACTGAAAAACAGCAAATGATGTCAGAACGTGTTGGAAATTGATGACGTCGCTTCGAATGCTGCATAATGCCAGCTCAAAAAAGTCTGGAGTTCAAATAAGTTAAAAAAATGAAGTGCCCGTGTAACTGATGAGTTCTCGTCCAAAACCCTAATACTGCGAAAGAGATTGTCCAGTTTGTACACGTAGTTCGTCCAGTTTTTGCCGTGACCATCTCTACTCTTTCGCACATGCTATGCGGGTGAAATGATGATACCTTCAACATTTTCAGAGTTTTTTTTGTAGTGATTTTCATTTCCACGGTCATTTAGCTCTGATCTAAACAACGGTG
>NW_021192567.1:0-1813 GCF_002162155.2 Triticum dicoccoides | reverse complement strand
TTCAGTTAACCTCCGTCTTTCCTTTTTCTCCTCCGTGGTCTCACGGTAGTACTTCTTCCACGTGGCGCCGTCTCCGACACCGTGCACGCGTCCATACGACGGTCGAGTATCCACCGGTTGTCGTTTCAATATGTTCAACGCCCGGTTGAATGGAGTGTCCCACTTGGGCCTCGCCAATGCCTCAGACGGCGAGTCGCTTTCGGCCGCAATCCGGTGTTGCTCTCTCTGCAAAAGGCACAAGGATCGTTTACAAATATGACTAACGTGTGCAATCGAATTGATTAGAAACTAAAATTACCAGCAGTCTCATGAACTCCGTAATGACCGGTGTTGTCTCATAAACCTTCTTCAGTGGGTCCCAACGGTGGCGGGCCCTCAGGACGTCACGCTCCTGCGGGACGGTGAAATCCGCCAAGGGGTCTGGGATGCCCAGACTCGGGGCTTCCGCGTCCTCCTTGGCCCATTTGGACCTCTTTCCGCCGTAACCATGGCTTCCGAGGTGGTGGGTCCCAATGTTCCTCTTTTGAAGCCCCTTCATGTACTTAGACTTTTCTTTGGCAGCTTCGGCCTCGCAAGCCTCCTTGAATATTTGAAACTGCTCTTCCGTGATTGTCGGACTATCCTTTACAATCTCGGAGTAGGGTTCCCCGTCGTTGATCTTTGCTTTCACTCGATTATTCCAGGCGGCCAACGCGTTGCTAAACTTGGTCATGGCGTGTTTGTTTATCTTCTTCATTGCCGGGTCATTGTCTGGATCTTCATAATCTTTCTCATTCCGGCCCGGGAACAAGAATATCTGGTGAAACTTCTTTAGGAGGGAGCTCCTCATATTTTCTATCTTCTTTAGATTCTCATCGTTGATGGTGGCGGTTGTCCGTATGATGCAGCCTATTTGATTGCCGTAGCACGCGCGCGCTTCTTCGGGCACCTTTGGCTCAAAATTGCCGTCGTCCACCTCCGTGACCACCAGTCTAGTAGTCCTGAGTTTGTTAGGAACCCGTTGCCTCTTTGCTTTCGGTTCTACACCGGCTCCGCTCCCCGAGGCAGCACCGGTCTCAATGCCGGTCTGAATCTCAGCGTCGGTGTCAGTCTTAGCACCAGTCTGCATATCGGTCTCAGCACCGGTCTGCGTGTCGGTCTCAGTCCCCGATGCCACCGGTGGGCCCAGCAACAACATCTGTTGATCGTCGGTAAAGCTAAAAAAATCGTCTGCCGCCCGGTAGACGTCGTCGCAATCACCAGAACCCTGTCCTTCATCGTTGCTAGCCATGTTTCCTATGATTAAATCTAGTCAATTAATTCTAGACCTAATAAAATGAATAATGACATAAAAAAGGACTATTGTTTTGCAGGAATGTTGACTCCTTCCTGGTGCGGCAAATCCCGGGCACTCAATATGTCCTAGTTTGTAGCACAAGTCATGCCGAAATTCACGGGAAATTTCGGCATGACCTTTGCTAAAAAGTGGACAAATCGAGAACCTGAAATTTGCCGGAACAAAAATGAATCAACATTCCGGCAAAACATAGGCCACTCAGCATCATTCCCTGAAAACAACAAAGCCACTTGGGCACAATCGAACAACTTCAATGAAAAGATATAACATGACCACTTCAATGAAAAATAAAATTTGCCTAAATTCTTTTCCTTGAAAAATAGTGGTATTTTCAAAAATCAAAAACCTTTGCCAATCTACTTAACCTAGCTTGTTAATCCAACGAACCTAATTAACCTACCTATTTAACCTAGTTAGTTAATCTAGTTTACCTAGATAATTAACCCTAATTAAACTAGTTAATGCAGCTAGTTCTCT
>NW_021192566.1:0-1051 GCF_002162155.2 Triticum dicoccoides | reverse complement strand
GGTAGGTTTTGCCACCAAGGTGGAGAGAAAACCTTGAGGTACAATGTGAAGGTTAAGCTTCCGAAATTCCTCATGGAGAAGCGGTTGACTTTGTTGTAACATCAGGTTGTTACAATAAGATTTACGACTTAGCGCATCAGCCATGACGTTGGCTTTCCCTGGGGTATAGGTTATCCCTAAGTCGAAGTCTGTGATCAATTCAACCCAACGTCTCTGCCTGAGATTCAAATCCGGTTGGGTGAAAATATACTTCAGACTTTGGTGATCAGTGAATATTTCGCAACGATTACCGAGGAGATAATGTCGCCAGGTCTTAAGTGCATAGACTACGGCTGCAAGCTCTAGGTCATGAGTGGGATAATTCTCCTCATGTGGGTGCAATTGCCGTGAAGTGTAAGCAATTACGTGTCGATCTTGCATGAGAATGCAACCTAGTCCTTGTCGCGAGGCATCGCAGTAGATAACAAAGTCCTTGGAGAAGTCTGGCGGTACCAGTACGGGAGCAGAGGTCAGGCGTCTTTTCAGTTCCTGAAAGCTGTGCTCACATTGTGGAGTCCATTCGAACTTCTTATCTTTCTTGAGGAGTTCAGTTAGAGGTTTAGCAACCTTGGAGAAGTTCTCGACAAAGCGACGGCAATAGCTCGCTAAGCCTAGAAAACTCCGAACTTGCTTGACTGATTCGGGCGGAGTCCAATCAAGGACGGCTTGAACTCGCTCAGGGTTAACAACAATACCTTTACCAGATATTACATGACCCAGATAGGTCACTTCTGACAACCAGAATTCACATTTAGAGAATTTGGCATAAAGGCGATGCTCTCGAAGTTTCTTCAACACTAGCCTTAGATGTTCGGCATGTTCTTCCTCGTTCTTGGAGTAGATGAGTATATCATCGAGATAAACCACGACGAATTTATCCAAATACTCCATGAAGATTGAGTTCATTAACCGAGAAAAGGTGGCTGGAGCGTTGGTTAATCCGAAGGACATAACGGTGTACTCGTATTGGCCATAGCGAGTAACAAAGGCCGTTTTAGGAATGTCCCCGTTT
>NW_021192565.1:0-1530 GCF_002162155.2 Triticum dicoccoides | reverse complement strand
CCCCTCCTCCTCCTCTGTTCTCCCTCCCTCTCGTCACCGAACGCACCTGGGAGCGCCGCTCGCCGTAGCCATGACCACGGCCACCCCCTCCCCTCTCCGGCGTGCTCCCGAGCTCCTGCACCTCGTCGCCAACCCCCTCACCGAGCCACGTGACCGGAAGGGCCCCGAGCAGCCGCCATCGTCATCATCTCCGAGCTTCGGCCCCGGTGCCGTCTCCGTCGAATTCGGCCACTCCGGCGCGCCCCCGAGCCCACTGACCCCCCCTACAGCTCCGCGGTGAGCCTCCGTGCAGAACCCCTCTCTCTCCCCTCGCGTTTGCGAGCTCTAGGCCATAGCCCCGTCGCGGCCGAACTCCGGCCGCCGCTGACCATGTCGCCGCCGTGGCCTGAGCTCGAACGGGTCGCGCCCGTGCATCTCACCGAGCTCGTGGTGACTCCAGGAGGCTGTGCAGTGCCTTACCTCACTCGCCCGTGCTCCACAACGCCGTTTTCGCCGAGGTCCGAACTCCGGCGCCGCCGCGAGCTCCGTTCCGACGAGCTCCGTCGACCCCACGACCTCCC
Organism: Triticum dicoccoides; assembly: GCF_002162155.2. Classification (NCBI taxonomy): domain Eukaryota; kingdom Viridiplantae; phylum Streptophyta; class Magnoliopsida; order Poales; family Poaceae; genus Triticum; species Triticum dicoccoides. The sequence goes on along the minus strand of NW_021192565.1, from coordinate 970 downwards.
ACTCGGTCCTCTGGATGCGCGGGAGCAAGGGCCATCCCCTGGTGCCCTCAGCGCGCCAAACTGACGCCTCTAGCGCAAGTCCGGCGTGCCCCGCCGTGTTCTGTGGTCACCGGCTACTCATCGCCGGCGTATCTGACGTGGCGTCGTCATTAGCGCTAATGACCCCACTAACTAACCCCCAGAGCCACTGACAGCCGGGCCCCACGGTCTAACTAACCGGCTAACTAAAATAGATTAAGTTTAATCTAATTGCAGTGGCCCCACGCGTCGGCGTTGACCTCGCTGACGTGGCCTTTGACCGGCCCCACATGTCTGTGACTCCAGCCAGCACTGTGTCACTGACGTGTGGCCCCCACACGTCAGATTTGACCCGGGGCAGCCCTGTTGACTTGCTGACGCAAGCATGACGCAGTGCTGATGTCATAACTCATTTTCTGGATTGAATATAATTCAGAAATTCCAGAAAATGCCTAAAACTTCAATAAATCATAGAAATTCAACCGTAACTCCAAATTGAATAAATTATATATGAAAAATTATCAGAAAAATTCAAGGAATCCATCTGTACCATTTCCATGCATGTTAGAACAACTTATAGATGCTGTTTAGCACAATCATATAAAGGGCATTTATTTAATCACATATGGAGTTTGAATTTGAATTTTATATTCAAACCAACTTCATTTAATCTGGTTTTAGATGCATTAGCCCAAAACACATTCATTTTGCCATGTCATAGCATGCATCATATTGTGCATTGCATTGATCGTGTTTTTTTCTGTATTGCCGGTATTTGTCCCCTCTCGATAGACGTGTACCGATGATGTGATCGTTGACACTGATGAAGACTCAATGTTATCTTCAGAAGTGCCAGGCAAGCAAAACCCCCTTGTTCATTCCGATACAATCCTACTCTCTCGCTCCTGCTCTCTTTTACTGCATTAGGACAACACCGATTCATCTGTTACTT
>NW_021192564.1:0-7755 GCF_002162155.2 Triticum dicoccoides | reverse complement strand
CTTCGACTAGTAGCTAGTACCTCAGCTACGATCTTGATCGGATGTTGTAGATAGTCAGGCTTTCAGCCTTTTTCATTTATAGATGTCTGTACTCAGACATGTAATGCTTCCGTTTGTTGCTTGATTGCTCTGACTGTTGGGTCATGTGACCCCTGTTTGTAATAATGCTATGATGGCTCTTCTGAGCCTTTATCTATATGAGTTGTTGAGTTATGCTGTGATGCCATGTTGTACAGCACATGCTTGCATGTTATGCGTACGTGTAATGTGTATTGCTATGTGTGGGATCTGACTATCTAGTTGTTTATCCTTAGTAGTCTCTCTTACCGGGAAATGTCTCCTAGTGCTTCCACTGAGCCCTGGTAGCTTGCTACTGCTCCGGAACACTTAGGCTGGCCGGCATGTGTCCTTCTTCGTTCCTGTGTCTGTCCCTTCGGGGAAATGTCACGCGATGAATATCGGAGCCCTGTTAGCCCGCTACAGCCCGGTTCACCGGAGTCCTGTTAGCCTAGTGCTACAGTCTGGATTCACTCGCTGATGACCGACATGTTCGATGCTGGGTCATGGATGCCTGTCCCTGTAAGTTAGTGCCACTTTGGGTTTACGACTAGCCATGTCAGCCCGGGCTCCTTATCATATGGATGCTAGCGACACTGTCATATCCGTGTGCCAAAAGGCGCAAACGGTCCCGGGCAAAGGTAAGGCGACACCCGTGGGGATACCGTGCGTGAGGCTGCAAAGTGATATGAGGTGCTACATGCTAGATCGATGTGGCATTGAGTCGGGGTCCTGACAGCGTTGGTATCAGAGCCTGACTGCATGTAGGATTACCAAGCCAAACCGGTCGAAGTTGAGTCTAGAAATGCTTTAGTTATGTAAGGGAATTGATTGTGGGTTGGAACGTAAGGCTCTTTTTACTCCTTTACCTCATGGCCTTCTGATCTGAGTCGTCCTATCTTTCCTACGGGGTTAAGGAACTAGGCTTTCTCTTCCGTCTATCAGGATCACGTGTTACTATTCCGTAGTCCCATAGGATTGGTTGATCAGAGTCATACCCTAGTTTTGAGTATTTCCGGTGTAGTCTGTTCAGTATGATCTCAGAACCTTGAGTAATGTTGATGAGTATGTTACCACCCCATTTTTAGTACGATGTCTCATTCTGAGCATGTTACTGCCGTTATGCTGCCGAAATTTCCCTAGGAGTTCGAGAGATACTAATTCCTTGTCCTACGTCCTACAGTCCATAGTTGATGCTGATTCCGTCCTTGGTTCGTTTCTCAGGATGTCATCAGCTAAGCGAAGTTCCGTTGCTCATGGCCAGAACCACGGAGATGGTAGGGATGAGGATCCTCCCGACCAGCCTTCGTTGACAAAGTTCATGCTAGAGATGGAGAGGAACAAGCGTGAGTCCAACCGCTTGTTGGCACGTATCGAGGAGAACACCGCACATCAGTCCAATAAGCCTGTGACCATTCATGACTTCATTCCCTTGCACCCACCTACCTTTCATCATTCCATCGAGCCACTCGATGCAGATGACTGGCTCCGTAGCATCACTCATAAGCTGCATTCCGCGAGCGTAGCCGAAAGTGACAAGGTCACCTATGCTGCACACCACCTGGAAGGTCCTGCTAGTCTTTGGTGGCAGAACTATGAGGCTATGCTTCCAGCTGGCCAGACTTCCACCTGGAGGGATTTCGTTGAGGCTTTTCGCGAGCATCACATTCCTGAAGCCCTCATTGATCGCAAGAGAGAAGAGTTCTGTAGTTTCACCCAGGGTAAGATGGCTGTTGATGCCTATAGTAGAGAGTTTGAGAACCTCGCCCGTTATGCCACAGAAGAGGTGTCCACGGACGCCAAGAAGCAGGCTAGGTTCCGGAAGGGTCTCAACCCCAAGTTGCATCGTGATCTCCACCTGCATCATTGTGATACATTCCAAGCCCTTGTGAACAAGGCCATTAATGCAGAGACAGCTCAACTCACTTACGAGGAGTCTCGTAAGCACACTCGTGCTTTGGGATCTTCCTCCGGTTCTAGCTCTCAGAAGCGCCGGATTTGGGTTCCAAACTCCGCTCTTCCACCCAAATATGTACCGAGGCCATTCTATGTGGCACCTCCTCAAGTTCAGCAGTATGCTCCACCCAGGCCTATTGGTGGGCCGCCTTCTAATGCAGGTCCACATCCTACCTCCAAGATTTGTTACAAGTGCGGAGAGCCAGGCCACATTGCCCGTATTTGCACTCAGACCAGAGTTGCTCCACCCCAGCCCGAGAAGTCTATTGGCCATGGTAAGCCATCACGCAAGATGATCAGTGCCAAGTCAGCTCCCACTGAACATGGACGTGTGCATCACGTCTCAGCTAAATCCGCTCATGATGATCCAGATGTCGTTCTTGGTACACTCCTTGTCAACTGTCATCCGGCATCGGTTTTGTTCGATACTGGAGCGTCTCATTCCTTCATTTCTGAAAGCTATGCCCGCTTGCACGACATGTCATTTTGTGATATGCCCTCCCCACTACTTATTCAAACTCCTGGATCCAAATGGCAAACTTCTAGGATAAGTTATGGCAATGAAATCCTTGTTGACAGACTTGTATTTCTTGCTTCCTTGATAACTCTCAAGTCTTCGGATATTAACATCATCTTGGGTATGGACTGGATGACAGCTCATCATGCCAAGATTGATTGTTTCACCAGGTCTGTTCAGCTCACACACCCATCTAGCAAGATAGTCACTGTCTCCACTAGAGTTGCAAAGCGTCAGCTCTATTCCCTTAATGCCAGCCCTCTTCCAGACCTTGAAGATATCCCGGTAGTCCGTGACTTTCCGGATGTCTTTCCAGAGGAACTGCCAGGTGTTCCGCCTGACAGAGATGTAGAGTTCGTCATAGATCTTATCCCAGGAACAGCTCCAATCTCTAGGAGACCCTACAAGATGGCACCCTTAGAACTAGCCGAGCTTAAGAAACAACTTGATGAGTCCTTGCAAAAGGGTTTCATCCGTCCTAGCTCTTCTCCTTGGGCTTGCCCCGTCCTCTTCGTCAAGAAGAAGGATGGTACGGATCGGATGGTTGTAGATTATCGCCCCGTTAATTTGGTTACGATAAAGAACAAGTATCCGCTCCCCAGGATCAACGATCTGTATGATCAGCTCGCTGGATCCTCGGTCTTCTCCAAGATGGATTTGAGGTTAGGATACCACCAAATTAAGATCAAGAACGGGGACATTCCCAAGACAGCCTTTGTTACTCGTTATGGTCAGTACGAGTACACCGTCATGTCCTTTGGCCTAACCAACGCCCCAGCCACATTCTCCCGCTTGATGAACTCGATCTTCATGGAGTACTTAGATAAGTTCGTCGTGGTTTACCTCGATGATATTCTTATCTACTCGAAGAACGAGGAAGAGCATGCCGAACATCTTAGACTTGTGTTAGAAAAACTCAGAGAGCACCGCCTTTATGCCAAGTTCTCCAAGTGTGAATTTTGGTTGCCAGAAGTGACCTACCTAGGCCACGTAATCTCTGGTAAGGGCATTGCTGTCAATCCCGAGAGAGTTCAGGCTGTTCTCGATTGGACTCCACCTGAGACCGTTAAACAAGTTAGGAGTTTCCTTGGTCTAGCCAGCTATTGTCGCCGCTTTGTTGAAAACTTCTCCAAAGTAGCCAAACCCCTCACGGAACTTCTCAAGAAAGATAAAAAGTTTGAGTGGTCCCCACAGTGTGAACACAGTTTTTAGGAACTGAAAAGGCGCCTGACTTCTGCTCCCATACTTGTGCCACCGGATTTCACTAAAGACTTTATTATCTTCTGCGATGCCTCACGACAGGGACTAGGTTGCATTCTTATGCAGGATCGTCATGTGATTGCCTATGCATCTCGACAGTTGCATCCACATGAGGAGAATTATCCTACACATGATCTAGAGCTTGCAGCCGTAGTCTATGCACTCAAGACCTGGCGACATTACCTTCTTGGTAAACGTTGCGAGATCTACACCGATCACCAGAGTCTCAAGTATATCTTCACCCAACCAGACCTAAACCTTAGGCAAAGACGATGGTTGGAGTTGATCACAGATTATGATTTAGGGATTACCTACACCCCAGGCAAAGCCAATGTCATGGCTGATGCTCTAAGCCGTAAATCCTATTGCAACAATCTCATGTTGCAGCAAGGCCAACCACTTCTCCATGAGGAATTCTGTAAGCTTAATCTTCACATTGCTCCTCACGGGTTCCTTTCTACCCTGGTGGCGAAACCTGATCTTAAGGATCAGATTATCGCAGCTCAAAAGCAAGACACAGGAATTTCCCGGATCAAGAGAAACATTAAGAAGGGAGTTGGTGGATGTTTCACTATGGATGATCGTGGTGTTGTTTTCTTTGAGAATCGCTTGGTGGTTCCCAAGAATCAACATCTTCGACAACTGATTCTTAAGGAGGCGCATGAATCTCCTCTCACGATTCATCCCGGTAGTACTAAGATGTATCAGGACCTACGCCAGAGGTTCTGGTGGACTAGGATGAAGAGAGAAATCGCTCAGTTTATTGCTAACTGTGATGTTTGTCGTTGCGTTAAGGCAGAGCATCAAAGGCCTGCTGGCACCCTTCAGCCTTTAGCTATTCCTGAGTGGAAATGGGATAAAGTTGGTATGGACTTCATCACCGGCTTTCCCAGGACCAAGAAAGGGAATAACGCTATCTTCGTAGTCGTTGATCGTCTTTCCAAAGTGGCTCACTTCCTTCCTGTTCGGGAAAGTATCACTGCTAGTCAGCTTGCTGACTTATATATTTCTCGAATAGTGTCACTTCATGGTGTTCCACTAGAGATCAATTCAGACCGTGGCAGTCTTTTCACTTCTCATTTTTGGGAGAGCTTCCAAACTGCCATGGGAACCCATCTTTCTTTCAGTACCGCTTTCCACCCTCAATCAAGTGGCCAGGTGGAACGGGTCAATCAAATTCTCGAAGACATGCTCAGAGCTTGCGTTATCTCATTCGGTATGGATTGGGAGAAATGTCTTCCTTTTGCCGAGTTTGCTTATAACAATAGCTATCAATCCAGCCTCAAGAAAGCTCCTTTTGAGGTTCTCTATGGACGAAGATGTCGAACACCTTTGAACTGGTCAGAAACCGGTGAAAGAAAATTCTTTGGACCGGATATGATCCAGGAGGCAGAAGAGCAAGTTCGCATCATTCGTGAGAATTTGAAAACAGCCCAGTCTCGTCAGAAGAGCCAGTACGATCGTCATCATAAGGATATGACTTATGAAATTGGCGACCAAGCTTACCTTCGGGTTACTCCTTTGAAGGGTACCCATCGTTTCGGTATCAAGGGCAAGTTGGCTCCTCGTTACATTGGTCCTTTTCGTATTCTCGCTAAACGGGGAGAGGTTGCCTACCAGTTGGAACTACCCCCACATCTTTCTCGCGTTCATGATGTCTTCCACGTCTCTCAACTCAGGCGTTGCTTCTCGGATCCCATCCGCGGAGTGGACCACGAAACGCTTGATCTCCAAGATAACCTCACATACCGAGAGTACCCGGTTCGCATTCTTGATCAAGCAGAGCGTGTCACTCGACGTCAGAACATCAAGTTTCTCAAAGTTCAGTGGTCTCATCATTCCGAGAGAGAAGCTACTTGGGAGCGAGAAGATCGTCTTCGACTGGAGTACCCCACTTTCTTTCCGTCGACCCCTGAATCTCGGGACGAGATTCTTTCAAGTGGGGGCGAGTTGTCACATCCCTAGTCTGGTATGACCTAGACTAGCTAGTCATTTGTGCATCATGTTTAAATCTCATTTAAATTTGAAATGAGGATTGGTGGAACCCTCAGAATCATTTTTGAAAATGACCCAAATAAAAATTTCTCCAAAAGGGTCCAAGAAAATGCTCATGTTGCTCTCTGAAAATATTGGACAGAGATAAAAATCAAACCAATATTTTTAGGAGCTCATGGATATTTAATTTTGGCCATTTGGATTAATCCGATAATTATTTGCTTTGGAAATATATTGCTATATATATGAAATATGGTCCAAAAATTATGCCATTTATAAAGGAGCTCTGGAATAATATATCTAGCTCCTGCAAAAATTGGCATAAGGTAATAAAATGATTTAATATTTTATTAAATCAAAACAAATGTCAGAAAAATTAGAAAACAAAAATAAAAGAAGGAGGGGCTTACCTGGGGCTCCCCCCCTGTGCAGCCCAGCCGCAGCAGGCCGGCCCAGCCAGCAGGCGGCCCAGCCCGCCTCCTCCTCTGTCGTCTTCGTCCTCGACAGAGGGAGGGGAGCGTGCCCGGCACGCGCGCGCGCCACCGCGCCACGCCACCTCCCTCCCTGCTTGCCTGGCGCCCTCCTTGTCGCCCTGGAACGGCCGGACGATGCCACGCAGCCACCCGACCTCTCTCGCACTCTCCCTCGCCCTCCTTCTCTCCCCATGCTCTCTCTCTCTCTCTCTCTCACCCGAAGCACTGCCGCCGCCGCAGCTCACCACCGACGCGCTCCCCGCCGTCCCCTCGCCCCTCCGTAGAGTCCCCGAGCTCCGCCGCGACCCCCTCTCCCTCCTCACCGAGCAAGCAACCCGGGCGAGCTCCGCTTCGTCGCAATCGCCGTCGTCTTCAAGCTCCGGCCGACGAGATCGCCGTCGTCGCTTCGGCTGCCCCAAGCCTTCCCCGAGCTCGCCGACGACGCCGTTGGATCCGCGGTGAGCTCCGCCGCCGTTTCCCTCTCTTCTCCCCTTCGTTCCCGCGCCGTAGCACCGTTCCCCACCACGGCCGAAGCCTCTCGTCGCCGTCCATGTCGCCGTCGCCGTCTCGGCCCGCCTCCGCCCAAACCGAGCATCCCTTCGCGCTCCCGGTGCCACGAGGGTGCCGCCGAGCCCCTCAGGTGGCCTCCCCGTGCCCCGCAGCCCGATCCCGCTCGCGCCCGAACTCCGGCCGCCGCCCAAGTGGTCGCCGCCGTCGATCTAGGCCATCTCCGGTGAAACGGAGGGCACCAGTGGGTGCGCGCGAGCCCCAGCTTCCCGCGCGTGCCTTCTGCTGCTTGATTGGGCGGCGGAGTGGAAATCCCGCGCCGTCCGCCGCGTTTGCTGCCGCCGGTGGCTAAACGCCGGCGTATTAGCCCCGGTTGACCACGGGGTTTGACCTCCCCTGGCTCAATGACAGTGGGGCCCGTCCCTGCTAATTCGAGTTTAGGATTAGTTTAAATTTAATCAACTCTGTTAATTAACCCTGACACTGACAGTGGGCCCCAGTGCCACTAATCTTTTAATTAGGATTAAACTAACCCTGTTTAACCCCCTGTCACTGACGTGTGGACCCCACACGTCAGGTTTGACCCCAGCCAGCCGCAGTTGACCGCTGACGTCGTGCTGACGTCATGCTGGCGCAATATTTATTTCTGGATTTAAATTAAATCAGAAAATTCCAGAAATTGTTTTAAACTTCAAAAATTCATAGAAATTCAACCGTAGCTCAGATTAAAATAATTTATATATGAAAAATTATCAGAAAAATGTAATCTATCCATCTGTACTAGTTTCATGCATGACAAACCAACTTATACATGCTTAATATGAGAAAACACATTATGGCATATATAGGAGCTTAATTTGGAGATGCATTTGAACCTTTGGTTCAAATGGACTTCAAACCAAATGAATACTAGTTGCACTAGCTCAAACAACATCACATCTTCATGCCATGTTCATGCATCATATTGTTGCATATGTTTGTGTATTGATT
>NW_021192563.1:0-1411 GCF_002162155.2 Triticum dicoccoides | reverse complement strand
GGCAGAAGGGTTCGGCACCTTGTAATTCATACATTCATAATCCACTCGACCGCCTCCGGGCTCCGAGACGTAGGGCTGTTACTTCTTCCGAGAAGGGCCTGAACTCGTACATCCTTTGTGCTTACAACCTCTCCATAGCTAGGACCTTGCCTCTCCATACCTACCCCCCACTCTACTGTCAGGCTTAGAACCACGACAGTTGGCGCCCACCGTGGGGCCGGTGTTTTAGCGATTTTGTGGAGAAGTTGCGATTCTTCCGAGTACTCTCATCATGGTGTCTGCTGGAGTTTTGGTCAAGGGTCAAGAGATCCGTCTCGGCACTCTCACCTTCATCGCCGACGACTCCGCATGGCTCCAGGAGGCTCCACTCGACGTAGACGCGCTCCCCGTCCGCGGTGCGACGCATTTTCGCGCATCTGTCCGCGGCGTTCTGCTGCAGCAACCGTCGACCCAGTATCGGTCGGCTCCTCCATCGTCCACCCTCCCGGTCTCCCGCCAGCGCAAGCGCTCAGGCCGGTCGAGGCTTCAGTGATGGGTGAGTCACGCGGTGGCTCGCCAATCGGCCACTACACAAGTTGCGGCAATCGAGCCCAACGAATCTCTCTACGGCTTGTTCGATCAGTCGACTGGCTCCGGAGAGACTGCATCCGAGTGCGGAAGCAGTGATCCAGCGGCGGAAATCTTGATGGTCGACGGGCCCCACAGCCCTCCTGGCTTCTCCCCGTGGTGGTGGAGCAGGTGACGGCGGCGACCCTGCACGAGACTACGAAGAGTACCAGCCCGAGCCACTCGACTCTCTGCAAAGAGAAGAGCTTCGCCGCAGGAACGAGGATCCCCTGCGTATTCCCATCGCAGGAGAAACCCCCGAGGCTCGTGCCTTGGAGGAGGCGCGTCTGGCCAATTTGGCCGAGCGCACTCGACTGGAGAACCTTCAGCGAGCACTCGACGAGCGCGCGCGGCAACGAGTTCCCGACACCAGTCGACGTCAACTCTTCCCTCCGACTCAGGTATATCGAACCCCAATTCAGAATTTAGCAGCTGCGACCCGTATAGCAGAGTCCATTCAGCCTTCGCAGTCGGAAGCTGGCAGAGGTTTGCTGCAGATCAGGGATCTGCTCCGGGCAGCAGGAGATCAGAATTCAGCCGTGTCTCAGTCGCGCAACAGAATTCACAGTCGATCTGTCACTGTGAATACGGTTCAGTCGGCTCACAGCCCCAGATCGCCTCCGCGGCGCGAAGGGCGTGAGAATCGGCGAGATCAATATGGCGACAGACTCGACCGAGATGATAGGCGTCGAGTGCCCTATTCCCCTCCGAGGGGTGGGTCTTACGCTCCTCGGCAGCCAGATGATAGGCGTCAGTACAGTACAGGGCGTAGGGTTCCAGTTGACCCCAGAGAGCCAGGCTTCGA
>NW_021192562.1:0-1392 GCF_002162155.2 Triticum dicoccoides | reverse complement strand
TCGAGAAAGGACCCGATTCTAGAAACAATCCATATTGCTTTCGGATCTGAATTAGGAGGTATACCCAACTGTTTTGGGTTTCCTATGAAGATGCATTTTATCCGCTTTGGGTTCGAGCTTATCAACCTGAAACTTTTTCATATAAGCGTCGCAGCCCCAAACTTTTAAGAAACGACAACTTAGGTTTCTCTAAACCATAATTCATACGGTGTCATCTCATCGGAATTACGTGATGCCCTATTTAAAGTGAATGTGGTTGTCTCTAATGCCTAACCCATGAACGATAGTGGTAATTCGATAAGAGACATCATGGTACGCACCATATCCAATAGGGTGCAACTATGATGTTCGGACACACCATCACATTATGGTGTTCCAGGCGGTATTAATTGCGAAACAATTTCCACAATGTCTTAATTGTGCGCCAAAACTCGTAACTCAGATATTCATCTCTATGATCATATCATAGACATTTTATCCTCTTGTCATAATGATCTGCTACTTCACTCTGAAATTACTTGAACCATTCAATAATTTAGACTTGTGTTTCATCAAGTAAATATACTCAACATTTACTCGAATCATCTGTGAAGTAAGAACATAATGATATTCACTGCATGCCTCAGCACTCATTCGACTGCACACATCAAAATGTGTTACTTCCAACAAGTTGCTATGTTGTTCCATCTTACTGAAAATGAGGCTTTTCAGTCATCTTGCCCATGTGGTATGATTTGCATATCTCAAGTGATTCAAAATCAAGTGAGTCCGAACGATCCATTTGCATGGAGTTTCTTCATGCATATACACCAATAGACATGGTTCGGATGTCTCAAACTTTTCAAAAACGAGTGAGTCCAAATATCCATCAACATGGAGCTTCTTCATGCGTTTTATACCATTGTGACTTACATGGCAGTGCCACAAGTAAGTGGTACTATCATTACTATCTTATATCTTTTGGCATGAAAATGTGTATCACTACGACCGAGATTCAATAAACCATTCCTTTAGGTGCAAGACCATTGAAGGTATTATTCAAAAATAGAGTAACCATTATTCTCCTTAAATGAATAACCGTATTGCGATAGACATAATCCAATCATGTCTATGCTCAACGCAAACACCAATCTCGGTGGTAGAGGGAGCGTGCGATGCTTGATCATATCAACCTTGGAAACACTTCCAACATATATCGTCAGCTCACCTTTAGCTAGTCTCCGTTTATTCCGTAGCTTTTATTTCGAGTTACTAACACTTAGCAACTGAACCGGTATCCAATACCCTGGTGCTACTAGGAGTACTAGTAAAGTACACATTAACATAATGTATATCCAATATACTTCTATCGACCTTGCCAGCCTTCTCATCTACCAAGTATCTAGGGTAATG
>NW_021192561.1:0-730 GCF_002162155.2 Triticum dicoccoides | reverse complement strand
AAGATGGATTGTACTCCCTCTGTCCCATAATATAAGATGGTTTTGCAAGCTATCCCTCTGTCCCATAATATAAGATGGTTTTGCAAGCTAAAATAACTTGCAAACAATCTTATACTATGGGACGGAGGGAGTACAAGCCAGCTCAAATATGTTCAAGTTCTTCAAGAAGGTGGAGAATTAATTTCCACCATTCTTCCATGTTCGTATTGTTGTGGGTTATGATGGACAACTTCAAGCGCTTACTGAGATGTTTGATGAGGTATACACAGATTTATTTATTTGCATGGCATCATTAACCGCACCGATTAACTATTCACTTCCTATGACAAATCAAATTTGCTACATGTGTATTATTTTGTGGAACTCTCTAAGGCCGACCTGGTGCATCTTTTCTTTAACATGCAAACTTTGTTAGCCATCTGCACAGACACAACATATTTAGAAAATTGAACAACCCTTCCATTATGTTTGTTGATGGCTCTCAAGGTTTTCTACTGGAATTCTTTCTAAGCTCTATACTTTCCCCCCCCCCCTATTTTTGAAACCTATCCCTACTTCTATTTGCGAAACTACATGCATGTAATTAGTGTACATATAACAAGTACTAGTGCGCGCATGCTCCCAATGAAACTGGACGGACATACATATGGACCATACAGATAGCTAGTTTAATTAACCTGCCATCAATATTACATGGAACTGAACTAAAGTAGCTTCATGTTACAAACTA
>NW_021192560.1:0-1386 GCF_002162155.2 Triticum dicoccoides | reverse complement strand
CCAGTTTGCACCGTCAATGTGTCATTCTACCATGGGTCTCTTCCATTTCCGGTGATAAGCAAATTCATCCATTACGTTGTCTTCAACAAGGTAATCCACATCATCCAAGTTTGAGTATGCCATTCTACCGACCCCCTCCAAATGATCGCTCGAGAATTGCCTTAGGCTGGTTTAAAGAGTTTCAATGATCTCTGAATCAAAGGTAATTCTTTCTGCCACTTAAGGTAATAATCTACGAATCACCCTCCTCCAGGATGTTTCGTCGTGATATCATGGCAACTCAACTTCTCGCTACGTTGACAATCGTTTACCACCTTCTTAAGGTGTGGAATTGTTGTCTACCTAGTGAACCTTCGTCATCCGCTTCTTTCCACCCCTCTTGATGTGTATCTCGTGTCTCAACCCGAGAGATGGTTCTATGTCTCATTCCGTGAGTTAATCCTGAGTTGTTCGATCTTCGAGGAGACCGACCCTTCTAGAGTCTCCTTCTTCCCTCCATGTCATGTTGACAGGATTTCTCAGAGCAAGACTTCAAGACAATAATGGTGATCAAATCAACGCTCTTATGAAGTGCACCCTGGATCGTGAAGATTATACTAGTTTGCATTTCCCCTTCACCTTACCCTACACTTGAATCTCGAGACGAGATTCTTGTTTAGTGGGGGTGAGTTGTCACATCCCTAGCTGCTGGTAGTGCTCTAGGCTAGCTCATGTGTGCATCATGTTTAAATTCTGAAAATTTGAACTGAGGGAATTTTGGAAGCCTCAAAAACTTAAATAAAAGAGGGGCAAAAACCCTAGAAATCTCATTCATTGCTCCAAAATGCTCTTCTTAAATGTTTAATAATTTTTGGTAAGGGTTCTGGTCCCAACCAAAATATTGAACATTTTTAAGGAATTATTTTTGGGACTTTGGATTTAATTCATTAGCTATTTGAATTTGAATTATATTCATATAATTAGAATATAATTTCAAATACCCCTGATATATTTTATAAGCTTTTGGAAAAGTCCATTTAGTAATATAAAATATTCAGAGGAGTTTTTGGCATTGTTTGAATTATTTTAAATTCAAAACAGTGGCAAAATAAATTAAATAAACAAAACAGAAGAAAAAAAATAAAAAGAACAGAAGCCTACCTGGGCCACTTACCTGTAGCCGGCCCAGCTGGCCAGCTCCTCTCGCTGGCCCAGCCCACCGCCTCCTCCTCCCCTGGTCCCTCCCGCGACGCCACGCAGTCCCCGACCCCCTCTCCCTTCTCCCTCTCTCCCGCGTCCTCAGCCTCTCCCCGGAACCCTCTCTCCCCCCCCCTCCTCTGTTCTCCTCACCGAGCGGAGCCCGTCGCCGCCGCTCGCCATAACCACGGCCACCGGGCCTCCCTCGCT
>NW_021192559.1:0-1161 GCF_002162155.2 Triticum dicoccoides | reverse complement strand
GCCTAGCCTCACCGCGCGGCCCTGCTCCGGCTGTGGTCACGGCTGCCGGCGCCAGGTCGCGCCCCCCCCCCTTCGCTTGCTGCCCCGTAGCGCCCCGCCGGGCGGGCAGGCGCTTGTCGCCCGGCTCCGCCCATAGCCGTATCCGCTGCCCGTCGCCCGCTATGGCCTCCTGGCCAAATGACAGACGGGGCCCACGCCCAAAATAAAAATAAAATAAAATAAAAATGAATTAATAAAATTAATTAGTTATTAATTAATTAACTAATGAATTAATTAAGTTAATTAATCCTGCTTAACTAATCTGATTAAAATAAATTAGCCTAATCACTTAGTTAGTCTAATTACCCCGGTTTAGTTAACCTATGTAAATGACATGTGGGACCCAGAGGTCTGTTGACTAGTCAAAGTCCATGTTTGACCGCTGACATCATGCTGATGTCATAAATGCATTTTAGGATTAAATTAATTATGTTAATTCTAGAAAATGATAAAATCCTTTTAAAATTAATATAAAATAAACCGTAGCTCGGATGAAAAAACTTTGTACATGAAAGTTGCTCAGGACGACGAGACGAATCCGGATACGTAGTCCGTTCGTCCGCCTCACACCCCTAACCTATCAAACTCGCAACTTTCCCCCTCCGGCTCCTCTGCCCGAAAACACAAAACACCGGGGATATTTTCCCGGATGTTTTCCCCCTTCGTCGGTATCACCTACTACCGCGATTGGGCACGCCTAGCATCGTTACTTGTCATGTCATGCATCGATATGCATTTGTTTGCATTGTATTCATTGTTTCTTCCCCCTCTTCTCTCCGGTAGACTACGAGACCGACGCTGCTGCTGCCCAGTTCGACTACGGAGTTGACGACCCCTCCTTCTTGCCAGAGCAACCAGGCAAGCCCCCCCCCTTGATCACCAGATATCGCCTATTCTACTCTATACTGCTTGCATTAGAGTAGTGTAGCATGTTACTGCTTTCCGTTATACCTATCCTGATGCATAGCCTGTCCTTGTTACTACTGTTGATACCTTTACCTGCAATCCTATATGCTTAGTATAGGATGCTAGTATTTCCATCTGAGGCCCTACATTCTTGTCCGTCAGCCGTGCTATACTATCGGGCCGTGATCACTCGGGAGGTGATCACGGGTATATACT
>NW_021192558.1:0-820 GCF_002162155.2 Triticum dicoccoides | reverse complement strand
AAAATGTGTTTAAACACATATTTCGGGGGTATATCCTTCCCAAGGATAAGCAGAGCATGATATCCATGACAGGATATAATGTAGAAAACCCTTTAGGTAAGGGGAGAGAAATTTCATGACATTACCCATACAACGGTGTTCGGATAATTGAGCAAGAAACATTTAGCATTGGGCTTCGGGTGTTCTTGTTGAAAATCAGAGTATCGCAGACATGCTTCGAGATAGCATTGACATGGTCTTCATGTGAAGATCAGACTTTGGAAACACGAAGGATCCATCAGGAATAACTTGTAGAATAAGTCTTACAATTTCCTCATGGATGAACGGATAACCTTGCTGAAAAGGAATCTATAAGGATAGGTCTTCCAGCCGGGGGGGGGGGGTGCTAGGCATGACATCAGGTTACCGGGTCACCAAAGGATCAACATCATAACTCTCGAAAAGTTGTCCCAACCATCATATCTGACCGAGATTCATATCCAATTGGTGTCATGATACCTCAGACTCAGGGGGTCCGAGAGGAAAAGGTGCAACACAAATCGACGAAATGACATTGCAAGATTCTCGAGAAATGAACTATGGGAGCGGGTTTCTGAAGCAATAGTTCATCATTAAACCAAGGAGGGGATGAGAAGGTGGCTGATGGGCTCAGCGACAATTCATCGAGAATTCCAAACGGATGGATTTCCACGATAATGTGAACAAGAAGATGACATTTGTCAGCTCAAATGGTATAGTGATGTATGCTCGAGGAAAACATACACAATTAAACATTGGTTGAAAGGTGCACCCGAAATATGGGCTGGGTTGCACGACCAAC
>NW_021192557.1:0-1513 GCF_002162155.2 Triticum dicoccoides | reverse complement strand
ACATTCTCTGCCTTCCATTGCAGCAATTCCAGTACGGTACCGAGCTTTGTGTTGCCATCTTTGCAATTGGGGTATAACCCTTTTTTGTGATCCTCTAACATGCAATCGAACTTTAGCTTCTCCTTTTGACTTTCGCATTGCGTCCTTGCATCGACAATGACCCGGCGGAGATCATCATCATCGGGCACATCGTCTGGTTCCTCTTGATCTTCAGCAGCTTCACCCGTTGCAGCATCATTGGGCACATCGTCTGGTTCCTCTTGATCTTCACCAGCTCCCCCCGCTGCAGCATCACCGTATTCAGGGGGCACATAGTTGTCATCGTACTCTTCTTCTCCGCCGTCTTCCATCATAACCCCTATTTCTTCGTGCCTCGTCCAAACATTATAGTGTGGCATGATACCCTTGTAAAGCAGGTGGGAGTGAAGGATTTTCCGGTTAGAGTAAGACCTCGTATTCCCATATTCAGTGCATGGACAACACATAAAACCATTCTGCTTGTTTGCCTCAGCCGCATCGAGAAACTCATGCATGCCCTTAATGTACTCGCGGGTGTGTCTGTCACTGTACATCCATTGCTAGTTCATCTGCGTGCATTATATATAATTAAGTGTCCAACTTAATAGAAGTTCATCATCACATTAAAACCAAAGTGCATACATAGTTCTCATCTAACAACATATAGCTCTCCAGAGCATCTAATTAATTAAACCATACATTGAAACTATGTAAAACATTTCAATGCGAAAACAAATGTGATCATAATCGCAACCAAGGTAACAATTGATCCAATGGCATAATGATACCAAGCCTCGGTATGAATAGCATATTTTCTAATCTTTCTAATCTTCAAGCGCATTGCATCCATCTTGATCTTGTGATCATCGACGACATCCGCAACATGCAACTCCAATATCATCTTCTCCTCCTCAATTTTTTTATTTTTTCCTTCAACAAATTGTTTTCTTCTTCAACTAAATTTAACCTCTCGACAATAGGGTCGGTTGGCATTTCCGATTCACATACATCCTACATAAATAAAATCTATGTCACGTTGGTCGGCATAATTTTCATAAACAATAAATGAACCAATAGTTATAAAGATAATATATATACCACATCCAAATCATAGACAGGACGAGGGCCGACGGGGGCGGATACCAAAACCATCGCACTATATAAGATGCAATAATCAAAGTAAGAAAATAATACAAGTATCTATGTAAATATACAAGTAAGAATATTTTTCCTTTCAGAAAGAAGATAAGAACAAGAGGGAGGGCTGCCCCAACAGGCAGAGATCAGATCACCCTTTATGGGCAGCCCCAGGCCTCACTATATATAGGGGAGAGGGAGGAGGGTGCGCCCCCTCTAGGGTTCCCACCCCTAGGGGGGCGGCAGCCTAGATGGGAAAGGGGAGGCGGCCAAGAGGGGGAGAGAGGGGGCGCCCCCTAGGATGGGCCTTAGGCCCATCTAAGCCTAGGGTTTCCCCTCTCTCCTCCTTTGCTGCTCC
>NW_021192556.1:0-1079 GCF_002162155.2 Triticum dicoccoides | reverse complement strand
TGAGTGGGAGCACTATAGAATTTCTGATGAGTATATGTTGTTGACATATTGTTGATCAGAAATGACGTAGAATTTCTGGAAAGCATATAGGGTTATTTTGAAAGTGTTTTTCAATGGAAAGCCTGGATTAAGCTACTTGAACATTGAGCATCAAGATCTATAAGGATAGATCAAAATGCTTAATAATACTTTCAAATGAGCACATACCTTGACATGATCTTGAAGGTGTTCAAGATGGACCAGTCAAAGAAGGAGTTCTTGCCTGAGTTGTAAGGTATGAAGTTAAGACTTAAAGCTCGACCACGGCAGAATAGAGAGAAAGGACGAAGGTCGTCCCCTATGCTTAAGATGTAGGCTCTTCAGTATGCTATGCTGTGTACCGCACCTGAAGTGTGCCTTGCCATGAGTCAGTCAAGGGGTACAAGAGTGATCCAAGAATGGCTCACAGGACAGCGGTCAAAGTTATCCTTAGTAACTAGTGGACTAAGGAATTTTCTCGATTATGGAGGTGGTAAAAGAGTTCGTCGTAAAGGGTTATGTCGATGCAAGCTTAACACCTATCCGGATAGCTCTGAGAAGAGATACTAGATACGTATAATGGAGCAACGATTTAGAATAGCTCCAAGTAGAACAGTTATTTGGAATAGCTCCAAATAGAACGTGGGAGCTACATCTAGGAGATGACATAGAGATTTGTAAAGCACACACGGATCTGAAAGGTTCAGACCCGTTGACTAAAACCTCTCTCACAAGCAACATGATCAAACATAAAACTCATTGAGTGTTAATCACATAGTGATGTGAACTAGACTACTGACTCTAGTAAACTCTTGGGTATTAGTCACATGGCGATGTGACCTGTGAGTGTTAATCACATGGCGATGTGAACTAGATTATTGACTCTAGTGCAAGTGGGAGACTGTTGGAAATATGCCCTAGAGGCAATAATAAAAGTGTTATTATTATATTTCTTTGTTCATGATAATAGTCTTTTATTCATGCTATAACTGTATTATCCGGAAATCGTAATACACGTGTGAATACATAGACCACAATATGTCCCTAGTGAGCCTCTAGTT
>NW_021192555.1:0-1011 GCF_002162155.2 Triticum dicoccoides | reverse complement strand
ATATATATATATATATATAGGCGAAAGAAGTCGGTCAGGGGAGCCACGAGGGGCCCACGAGGGTGGGGGCGCGCCCAGGGGGCAGGCGCGCTTCCCTGCCTCGTGGTCACCTCGAAGCTTCTCTGACGTGTACTCCAAGTCTCCTGGATTGCTTCCGTTCCAAAAATAACTCTCCCGAAGGTTTCATTCCATTTGGACTCCGTTTGATATTCCTTTTCTTCGAAACACTGAAATAGGCAAGAAAATAGCAATTTGGGCTGGGCCTCCGGTTAATAGGTTAGTCCCAAAAATAATATAAAAGTGTTTAATAAAGCCCCTAAACATCCAAAACAGATAATATAATAGCATGGAACAATCAAAAATTATAGATACGTTGGAGACGTATCACGGGCCAATCATTGATGGTTACAAACAGCAACGCGTGCAGGTTAAATTCCTCCTGTTTGTGCTCATCCCACACACGTACACCGTTTCCATTCCACAGTTGTAAAATTTCTTCAACTAATGGCCTTAGGTACACATCAATGTCGTTGCCGGGTTGCTTACGGCCTTGGATGAGAACTGGCATCATAATGAACTTCTGCTTCATGCACATCCAAGGAAGAAGGTTATACATACATAGAGTCACGGGCTAGGTGTTGTGATTGCTGCTCTGCTCCCCGAAAGGATTAATGCCATCCGTTCTTAAACCAAACCATATGTTCCTTGGGTCACCTGCAAACTCAGCCCAGTCTTTCTCTCGATTTTTCTCCACTGCGACCCATCAGCGGGTGCTCTCAACTTCTCGTCTTTCTTACGGTCCTCTGTGTGCCATCGCATCAACTTGGCATGCTCTTCGTTTTTGAACAGACGTTTCAACCGTGGTATTATAGGAGCATAACACATCACCTTTGCAGGAACCCTCTTCCTGGGGGGCTCGCCGTCAACATCACCAGGGTCATCTCGTCTGATCTTATACCGCAATGCACTACATACCAGGCATGCGTTCAAATCCTTGTACGCACCGCGATA
>NW_021192554.1:0-881 GCF_002162155.2 Triticum dicoccoides | reverse complement strand
TTACAGAGCACGGGAGGAGGCGTTGTGGGTGTCTACGGTTTCATGCGATCGTGCTGATCACGATGGTGGGCTCGGGAACGAGCTGCGGTGGCTGTGGCCACGGCCACGCCATGGCCGGCGGCGAGAAGCTCTCGGCCGCGGTGGGAGATGGGGCTAGGGGGCGAGAACGGAGGGGGCGAGCACAGGAGAGGCAGCGGAGGCTCACAGCGGATCCATTCGAGGCGGAGACGAGGCCGGGGATGGTCCGGAGCCGGCGAATCGAACGGCGGCGAGTTCCGGTGGCCGAGGAGGGGAACGGCGACGTGGGCGGCGATGCAGGGCTCCCAGCGTCACGTGAGTTGGTGGGGACGAAGAGGAAGGCGCGGCGGTTCCTCTGGAAGCGTCGCCGAGGCGAGGGGTGGACACTGGCCATGGTGGAGCTCGTCGGTGCTTTCGGGTGCTCGTGGTCGATCGTGAGAGAGAGAGAGCAGAGGGGATAGGGACGGAGGGAGAGATACGGGAGAGTGAGAGAGTTCGTGGGGGCCGCGTGGCGTCTCCAGGGAGTAGTGGAGGCAAGCAGGGAGGCAGGAGGTGGCCGAAGCAGGGAGGAGGTGGCCGGGGCGCGTGGCCGCGCGCGCCGGGCGCGTGCCCGTCCTCCTGGCAGAGGAGGAAGGCGACAGGGGAGGGAGGCGGCGGTGGGCTGGGCCAGCGGGAGGAGCTGGCCAGCTGGGCCGGCTACAGGTAAGTGGCCCAGGTAGTCTCTCTCTCTCTTTCTTTTTTAATTATGTTTTCTATTTTGCAGGTTTGTTTTGAATTTGGTTTTGAAACCAATTCAATTTATTTTGCTTCTGACAATAATTTTAGGAGCTAAAAGAATTAAAACAATGCTCCACAAAATATTT
>NW_021192553.1:0-1003 GCF_002162155.2 Triticum dicoccoides | reverse complement strand
CCCCACGTTGCATTTACGAAACACGACAGCTCTATAAATTCCAAACGTGGGACTATTTGGAGAAGGTAGCAGAGAGTAGCGTGGAGCCTTTTCTATTGAGTGTTCACGGCTTGGCCTTTCGATCCCTCCACGCATGTTCCAGGCTTGGAGCTGCCTAACTAGGCCTGAGAGGCAACCAGGAAATATGGCATGCTAGGGCCACAACCTTGGCACCTGCAGGCGGCAACCAGCTCCCTGAAGAGCGCATCTAGTGGTGGATGTCACCAAGTGATGATACAGCTGAGCAGTGATGTCGATGAGATTGACAATCACCTCTTTTAGGTCTCAATTGGCTTTTAGTTTGCTGAGACAAGTCATTCAACGACCACGTCAAAGCTGGAGCAATACAAAGTTGGCTATAACTAGCTTTATTTCTCATGGCTTCAATCAATGAGTTATCTTTTGATCTCTTTTATTTCTTATTAGGGGCATAATTTTATAAGCATACCACATATGATTGTTTATACACGACTAGAAGATGGCTTCATGTTCAACATTATCCAAAAGACCAACTATGATTTATGTATCGTCCTCATAGGCGCTACAGCGAATTTGGTGAGGACCCAAATGATTGTTCTTTGATGCTGCAAGAGGGCGGGGCCATGGGGATCCAGGATTTAGAGGGAAAACGATGAGGATTTTGAATACTTCGATGGGAGTACTACCTTATTGTGAACCGTGTGAATGTGTGTTCATCTCATTCTTCTTTAAGTTCATTTCCATCAAATAACTCTGGATCAATCTTCCTTCTTTCCACTTATCTTTCCTATTTTGGGCAATGACTGCCCCCACAGCTGTGAGGTCTCTGCTCATGCCATCCAAGGCAGACACACGTATCTCGTTGAGCCACGACACTTGAGGACCGTTGCCTACGATAGCCAGCTCAGCGAAGAGCTCATCTCTTTGACTCTCCAGCGTAGCACATCATGCTCGTAGATGCGAATGTGATTCGCTACATTTTCCT
>NW_021192552.1:0-2291 GCF_002162155.2 Triticum dicoccoides | reverse complement strand
TGACGGTTGTGGTATTTGCAAAGGTGGTGGCATGTCTCCCGCGATCGACAAAGCCCATGAATTGACTCTGGATCCTGTCATGATTAGTAGAACAAGAAACAAAACCCAAAAATAATGTTCCTATAACTACTAGGATGTGGTGGTAAAACGCTCACAGTAAAGCAAATATCAATGTCTTACAAGTTCTTACCATGCAGCAGGCGGTGATCGGCAACCAGCGGTGTCAAGTAACTCCGAATATTGAGTAAAGCGATTGCCACGGGAGCGTACGTATACACGGTGTAGAAATATGTGGAGCTGGGTTGGCTATTATGGTAGCAAAAGATTAGCAATAATCAATTCAAAGATGCAATGTTGAATAAACGCTCAACGACGGTACTGTGCTGGTCCTAGGCTAGACCGGACTAGAGACGCGAGCCTAGAACACTAATGAGGTCACGGCGTAGCACAACTAGCATCAATAAAGGATACTAAGTAGCTCTTGACAGCAAGATATAAGTGAAGATCACAACGGCAGTGAAGATAATGATGAAAAACAACTGCCAAGCAGGATATACAACAACTCTCTCTCCAACTTTTCTCTTGAAAAGTTTGAGACAATTTTCTGATAAATTCTTTCAAAGAATGCTACTAACTCAAGCTTTCCAATGCAAAAAGAATCACTCAATTCCGAGTTGATATGAGGAGTCAAAGAATTCTAAAACTGGCCTAAAAAATTGGAACAAGCTGTGTTCACGAACTTCGGAGGGCAAAAAGACCTATTTAGAAGCCGATTTTGAGGTGTCAAATATTGAACTAGCTTCTGCAACTATTTAGATGCGGCTCGTCGCTATCTTCAATTTAAGTACTCATGGAGCCAAAACGGACTTCGTATGAGGAAGATACACCTGTTTTACTGAACAGTGCGCAAAACAGATTCCAATCCGAATTCAGGTACGAGATTGATTCTAGATAGATCCAATTTTTTTTCTTCTCTCTTTTTTTTCTCACGCTTTTTTTTTCTTTTTCTTCTCCCTCTTTTTCTTTTTTTTCCTTTCCTTTTTTCTCTCTTTTTTTTCTTTATATTCTTTTTCTCCCTCTTTCCAAGACAAACTAGATAAGATGCAGATTCGATCAGGCGAAGATGTGAGTGACCTCAACTATGATTATGACAATAAACAGTGCGTAGCACGTGGTGGAAATTGGTGGATGGGATGGTGGACAGCCGATGGGATAATGATGCAGCGGCTGCGTGACTAATGTGAACAGAACTCGAAACTCTAAAGGAACTAGACGCTAAGACCAGCAACTCGACACGGCGATGCAACCGATAATTCAATAATGCAAACAATGAAAAGAAAATTGCAAAGGCTCAGTCTGGCTAGGACAAAGGATGAATAGATCTAACTTTTGTTTTGTGGCTTTTTCTTGGACAATAGGTAAGAAAATAAATCTAATCTAGGAAAAACTGGAAATTCTCACCGAGCAACCTGAAAACTGAAAATAAATTCTGTACACCATGGTAGAAACAATCACTATACTCTTGTTCATAAGGATAAAAATATTACTTTGCTTCCTATGACTCCTGATTCCATTTTGAAAGATGATATTAATAGAGCTAATAAAGCAAAACAGGAGAAGAATAAGAGTGAAAATCAGATTGTGGCAAAAGAATTTGAGCAACAAATGAAGCCTAATAATAAACCATCTAGTGTTGCTTCTGAAATTAAATTGAAAAGTGCATGTTTATTTGCCACCAAATCTGATATTGATGAGCTAGATTTCAGCAAATCTGTTTGCTATGCTTTTGTGTGCAAAGATGCATTATTTTCATTCGAGGACGTGCCTTCCTCTTTGCCTCCTGCTGTCATTAACATTTTGCAGGAGTTCGCTGACGTATTTCCACAAGACGTGCCACCGGGATTACCGCCTATTCGAGGGATTGAGCATCAGATTGACTTAATTCCCGGTGCTTCACTGCCAAACCGTGCACCATACCGTACCAATCCAGAGGAGACGAAGGAGATTATGCGTCAAGTACAAGAGCTTCTCGACAAAGGTTATATACGCGAATCCCTTAGTCCTTGTGCTGTTCCTATTATTCTAGTGCCGAAAAAGGATGGTACATCACGTATGTGTGTTGATTGTAGAGGCATTAATAATATTACTATTCGTTATCGTCATCCTATTCCTAGGCTAGATGATATGCTTGATGAATTGAGTGGCTCTACAATATTCTCCAAAGTTGATTTGCGTAGTGGCTACCATCAAATTCGTATGAAATTGGGAGATGAATGGAAAACAACATTTAA
>NW_021192551.1:0-927 GCF_002162155.2 Triticum dicoccoides | reverse complement strand
TAATTGTTATTTGGTGCCAGCGTTGAGCATGAACATTATATCTGGATCTTGTTTAATGCGAGACGGTTATTCATTTAAATCAGAGAATAATGGTTGTTCTATTTATATGAGTAATATCTTTTATGGTCATGCACCCTTAAAGAGTGGTCTATTTTTATTAGATCTCGATAGTAGTTATACACATATTCATAATGTTGAAACCAAAAGATGCAGAGTTGATAATGAAAGTGCAACTTATTTGTGGCACTGTCGTTTAGGTCATATCGGTGTAAAGCGCATGAAGAAACTCCATACTGATGGACTTTTGGAACCACTTGATTATGAATCGCTTGGTACTTGCGAACCGTGCCTCATGGGTAAGATGACCAAAACACCGTTCTCCGGTTCTATGGAGAGAGCAACAGATTTGTTGGAAATCATACATACCGATGTGTGCGGTCCAATGAATATTGAGGCTCGTGGCGGATATCGTTATTTTCTCACTTCACAGATGACTTAAGCAGATATGGGTATGTCTACTTAATGAAACATAAGTCTGAAACATTTGAAAAGTTCAAAGAATTTCAGAGTGAAGTTGAAAATCATCGTAACAAGAAAATAAAGTTTCTACGATCTGATCGTGGAGGAGAATATTTGAGTTACGAGTTTGGTGTACATTTGAAAAACTGTGGAATAGTTTCGCAACTCACGCCACCCGGAACACCACAGCGTAATGGTGTGTCCGAACGTCGTAATCGTACTTTACTAGATATGGTGCGATCTATGATGTCTCTTACCGATTTACCGCTATCGTTTTGGGGTTATGCTATAGAGACGGCCGCATTCACGTTAAATAGGGCACCATCAAAATCCGTTGAGACGACGCCTTATGAACTGTGGTTTGGCAAGAAACCAAAGTTGTCGTTTCTTAAAGTTTGGGGCTGCGAT
>NW_021192550.1:0-2287 GCF_002162155.2 Triticum dicoccoides | reverse complement strand
TTTTTTTTTCAAAAAATCACTATAATGGCGAGTGTCTCAAAACTCTTCCCTCGTCAAACTGATAGGATGTGATGAGGACATCAATACAATTGTTACACCCACAGCTCCTGCTGCTATAAATACTGGACCAATTACTAGAGCTCGCGCACGCCAACTAAATTACCAGGTACTTTGGTTTCTTGGTAATGATTCTAATGTTCATGAGAATATGATGCTGCCTAAATTGGATACATTTGTTTTGCTTACAAATGAAGGGCCTAGCTTGGAGGATGAACATTGGATTAAGAACAAGCATGGAGATGATGGCATGCGCAAGGGGAACAAGAACGGAGTTACAAGTGATGATTTCAGGACTTTGAAGCCACCATAATGGGTGCATGAAGCCTTGGATGAAATATACAAGATGCCACTTCATAAATTTCGTCCCGAGGCTATTATAGGTGCTGCGTCACCTTATTATTGGGCCAGGCCCATGTAATTTGGAAATACATAAGTATAGGCTATTTTTAGAGTCCGTATGTGTGGGGAAACAAGAGATAGGGTTGATTTCGGACCCCTCCACCAAGGGTCACGAAATTCCCCACTCTTCCTCCATATATACAGCCCTTAGGGCATCGTTTAGACTTTGGGTTTTGTTTAGATTAAAAGTTCGCCATAGCTGCAACTTCGCGTACTTCGTTTGTGTTCAACGACCAGACAAAGGCGTCACAGAACCCCACCTTGATCAATAAAGATTTCATCTTATATTCGCAATATCCAGATTGCAATCTCAGTTTCTTGCTTGTTCTTCGTTTGCTCGCAGGAAACAGACCCTCGTGGTCAGGTTGATCGTGCTCCGGCATGGTCAATAACCTCTCGGAGTTGGTTTAGCGATTGATAAGGCGCGATGTCCTCGCACGTTCGTAGTCGGATCGTCAAAGTCGACTTCCACCAAAGTGAAATCCATCATCTCATCGAAAGACGGGACACCTCCGGCTCTATCAAGTGGTATCAGATTTCCAGGTTGCTCGGTGAGATTTTACAGTTTTTCGTAGTTTAGATCGAGTCTGTTCTTCATACCTACAGTCCACGAAAAAGCCACAAAAAAATTAGGGTTAGTTCATCATATCCGAACCAATCTGAGCCTTTGCATAATCTTTTTAGGGTTTTGCTTTGTTGAATTTGCTGTTGCATCGTCGTGTCTAGTTGCTGGTCTTAGAGTCTAGTCTTTAAGAGTTTCGAGTTCTGGTCATAAGTTGTCACGCCGCCGCCGCACCATCATCATCGCCCCTGCCATCTACCACCACCGCTTATCCGCCACCGCTTCGAATCCGTATCCATATACCACCACCGCTGTCATATACCACCATCGCTGCCATCTACCACCATATATCCACCACCAATCCGAGTTCTTGTCATATTAGGTTTGTTTTCGAGATCCATCTAAATTCCGATTCGTGTTTCCTTGCCGGAGTAGGTTTCGAAAAAAAAAGAGTCCGGAAACCACCCTCCGTTTAGGCCCAAAATTTTTCAAAAAAGCACTTGTCGAAAAATTTTCTGGCTATCCTATTTTTAGGTGTTTCTAAGCATTTTGAGACAGTCGCCGTTATAGAAAGTTTTTTTTGACCCGCTTCCAGTTTTTGGGTCCGGGCAGTCGAAAAAAAAAATTGTCAACAAAAAATTTCGTGCCCATCCTGTCAGTTTGACCTGGGAAGAGTTTTGAGACACTCGCCATTATAGTGATTTTTCGCAAAAAAAAACAGCGCAAAAAAAGCAGCGCAAAAAAAAAGAGCGAAAAAAAATCCAGAGTGTGTTTTTCCCTTGTTTACGTGCCGCGCCGTGATTTTGTTGGTGTTCTAGGCTCGCGTCTCTAGCACAGTCTAGCCTAGGACCAGCACAGTATCGTCGTTGAGCGTTTATTCAACTTTGCATCTCTGAATTGATTATTGCTGACCCTTTTTGCTACCATATTATAAGCCTTCCCAGCTCCACATACATCTACGTCGTGGGTTTGACTCTCCCTGGTAATCGCTCTATCCAAGCTTTGAGAGTTTTTGACGACAACGGTTGCCGATCACCGCCTGCTGCTGGGTAAGAACTGGTAAGAATTTGAGATTTGCTTGACGGATTTGTGACACCCACCACCACTTCTTAGTAGTCTGTAGGATCATATTCTTGTGTGTTTCTATTTGCTGCTAACCATGGTAGGATCACAAGCCGATGAGACTGATTGGGAGAACCTGACGAACAAACAACTACATGATAAATTTCAGCAAATGATGAGTGGACAGGTGCAAGATGTGCTAAA
>NW_021192549.1:0-1030 GCF_002162155.2 Triticum dicoccoides | reverse complement strand
GTCTTAGAAGGATGATTCGAAAACCAACATACTAAGAATGAAATTATTATCCTTTAACTACCAAGCAACAGAGTTGCTAGCAGTATTGATTTCACACGCCATGATTCATTTGTCGGCATTCCGGTTACAATAACACAGGAACCGAGGAATGAACAATGATGGCAAGAAGTATCACTGTACCAAGAGTTCATAGGATGGTGTGCAATTCCTATAACAATCTCGATATAAAATATGTAATACTCCAAGGTAGAGCAGAACCAAAAGCTGGATTGGCATTTGATCTGCGGAATACAACTACTTTGACCCAATCCTAGATATGGAAGAGGTACTGGAGTTTGTTTCTCCTAGTCATTCCGGAATAGAATGGCTTGACAGACCACAAGAGTCATAGGCATCGATGAACGAACGCACGCATACTCTTGACTATCAATTGATAGACGAAGGTCAGTAGACAACTAAAGAGGGACAACTCAAAGGAACATATAACTTTCTGAGTTGTGGATGCATAGATTAGTATGTCGAACCAAGTTCAACATATTTCTTCCGGATAACCCATGCAGAAAGGTAGAACTGGCAGAGTCACGATTTATGAATGGAGAACTCCTCAAGAGTACTCTAATTGTGATTTTTTTTTGATCCAATAAGCATCTGCCATAAGCGGTTCATAGTATTTGGAAGAAGGAAATACCACGGACCTCGAGGACTATCGCAAAGTTACTAATATCCTAAAGGAACTAACAAACACTATCAACATGAAGTAAGTAGAGTGAATCTCGGGTTCAAAGCCCAAGGAGTAGAATACCTACTACTAAGTGGCATCACGGGATGCTTTCGATAATGACGGCCAGAGTCATCACACTGGAACATAAATCATGGCTAGACTACTAGATGATCCCCTGAGACACCTAGGGTCATAATAGTAACTCCAACATAATGTCAAGGCAATAGAATACCTCAACTCAACAATTAGTGTGATTGAGCTGGCATAAAGGAACATCGAAACCAGAGGGAAAGGATTTGCAAATGCATC
>NW_021192548.1:0-810 GCF_002162155.2 Triticum dicoccoides | reverse complement strand
TTTAACGCCGATGGCCCTCTCCTCTCTCGGAACCACACAGAGGGGAGGGGAGGGGAGGCGCCGAACTCGAGCAACTTCCTCCGCCGAGGCTGTGGCCTAATCGCTGGTCTGAGAGCGCATGGGCGCCGCCTCGCGTGCTTGATCTGGAGCTTAGTAGGTCAGGTGACTGAAGGGGGAGGGGGTCGTCGACGAGGGGTGGGGTGGGGGAGGCGGCGGATCCAAGTCCGTCGGAGGGAGATGCTTCGCGCGGGGACACCTAGGAGCAACATCCGGGCCAAACCATGGCTACATCCCCTTCATGTAGACCCGACGCGTCCGTTTCCCCCCTCCACGTGTCGGCGGCGGCGCCGTCCGTGAGGGGGGCCACAACCCGGAGACGCGTGCCGCCTCTTTGGACATGCCACAACACCACCCCGCATGTATGAGGGCCCGGTACGACGCTCCGGTGGCATTGCTACCCCCAGGGCCCCCGTCCCGGCTAACCCTGTAGCGTTTGACCACGGGATCTAGCCCTTTGACTTTGCACGGACGGGCTTTGACCAGTGGACCTCTCCACCCGGTTGTGTTAGGTCGGCCCAGAGGAACACTTTGGAGCAACATCCGGGCCAAACCCACAGCTACATCCACTCCGTGTAGACCCGACGCGTCCGTTTCCCCCCTCCAGGTGCCGGCGGCGGCGGCGTCCGTGAGGGGGGGGGGGCACGCCCCGGAGACGCGTGCTGGGCGTTTGCAACCGCCTCAACACTTCCAAATTTGTGAGAGGCCGCCTACGCAAGATTTGACGGTATGCTAGCCCCCGGAGGCCGCCGG
>NW_021192547.1:0-648 GCF_002162155.2 Triticum dicoccoides | reverse complement strand
TTTAAATAATAACAGTAATATTTTTTTATAAGATAGTAGCATTTAAAAAGATGTTTGATACTAATTTTTTTTATAAGACGGTGCGCGGGGTGCGGGGGGTCGGCGGCGGCGGTTGGGTAGGGGAATCGAGGGTGCGGGGGGTCGGCGGCGGCGGCCGGTGGACTGGGGGGTGCTCGGCGGCGAGGGGGGCCGGATCTGGCAAGGTGGGATAGCGATCAAGATGGAGGGGGATCGAGATCGAGTGTCCATGAAATTTAAAAATATTCATGATAGTTCAAAAAGTACCCATGAAATACAATCGAGAAATGAAGGCTACGATTTAAATACAATCGATCTTAGCTAGCTATCTGTTCACAATCTTCTTGCCCTTCTTTTTCGCAAATGGAGTTCTTCTGTGGAACGGACGTCCTTTAGGTAGGGTGGTCCTGCTTCTTCTTGTGGTGTATGCTGCTACTTCATCATCGTCGTCATGTTCGATCCTCGGGTCGCCGTACTTGTCGAAGTCTTGCTCATTGGCTACTCCATCCATTCCGATGATCTTCCTTTTGCCTCTCCTCACGACAACACGACTGGGCTTTGGCGGGTCGGTAATGAAGAAGCATTGGTCCACTTGGGAAGCCAGTACCCATGGCTCATTTTTCCCGGTGA
>NW_021192546.1:0-2549 GCF_002162155.2 Triticum dicoccoides | reverse complement strand
AAAAGAATATAGTTAGGATAATTACAGGTAATGATTGATCAAAAGGATCACTACGACTAGCTTGAGACTTAAATTACAGAAAAAAATCACTTACAGACAATAGCAACTGACGATAGATTTGTCGAGTGCATCTTGATTGTATAACTGAAATAGTTCAGAATACTCAACGGACAAAGCTTTCTCATGGAAGTAATGCTCCTCCTTGACATTCACCATGAGGGACAATCGATCGGAAATCTTGGTAATGTTCATGTACCATTGATGCAATTCATACATTCTCGTTGGGAGGTTCTTGACCTTGTTTGGCTCGACCAAAGGTTGGCCCCAGACATATTTCTGTTTTATTTCATCCTTTGTAAGCACAGGCATGGGCTCGATCTCGAGGAGTTGTCCAACAGCGATGTTGAGAACTTCAGCCTGCATTATATGGTCCTTGGTTATTACCACATTGCCCACCTCGGGAACGTAAACTGTTTGCCCATAATAATATTGGGCGCGCGTACTGTCACATGTTGTTGGCACAACAAGCAAGGGGATCGATTGCGCCGCCTGTTCTCCCAGCTGGGGAATGGTTTTCCCGCATTTTTTGACAGCTTCTTGTTGTTTGCTCGATCCCGAGCTCGCCTCCTTACGTAGACGTGCTCGATTTAACTTCCTGATGTGGCGCTCATAGTCTGTGTCAACAGGCTTGGGAGCTGGTGGTTGAGCCATACGAATGAAGTGGTCAATCGTTTCCTCAGGCACTTTCTCCCTTGGCGGCGGTGGCGGTTTCGGTGCAAAATGGGCTTCCACCTCGGCCTTCGATATGGCTGCGATTTCCTCCTTGGACTTGTCATAAGGCCTCTGCGGAAGAGGCTTGAGGCTTGTACTTCCTGTCCTACCTCAACTCGTACCACTACGCACCATAGCTGCGGGGTGTCTCTTCTGCGATTGCTGAGGCGGCGGAGACGGCTGACGGGGCTGAGTTGGACGAGGAGGAGTGGCCTGAAGCTGTGCCGGACTTGGAGGAGGAGTGGCCTGAGGTTGTGCCGGACTTGGAGGAGGAGTGGACGTCTGACGCTGTGGCGGACTTGGAGGAGGAGGAGTGGCCTGACACTTTGCCGGACTTGGAGGAGGAGTGGCCTGACACTTTGCCGGACTTGGTGGACTTGCAGGAGCGGAAGTCTGCTGACTCAGTGGCGGACTTCGACGAGGAGTCGGCTGACGCGGTGTCGGTGGCCTTCGAAAGATGATGCAATCCTTTTTCCATAGGATGATACGATGGTTGGCCTCTCCGAGAAAGTGCTCGTCGTCACCTCCAGGAATGTCAAGCTCTAGCTCCGAATATGGGTCCATCACCTCATCAACCAAGACACGAGCATAGCCTGCTGGAATTGGGTTGCAGTGGAAGGTTGCCTCAGGGGGATTTGTAAAAGCAACGGCATCCGCCACCTTCATGGATATGTTCTTCATTTTGACGTGTAGCTCGCAGTTAGTGTTCTCCGTGATGTCATCCACGGGGTATCTACCCAGCATTGCGTCATCCGGGGTGGAACCCACGCTGCTTCTCGGCATGGATGGGGCGGTGATATCCAATGCTGGATCATTCGCTAGCTGCTGCAGCTCCTGAGACCCCCTTTGCTGGGTAAGTGAGTCGATCTGCTCCTGCTGCCGCTGGAATTTGACTGCCAATTCCGCTTGACTTGCTTCTAGGCCTTGAAGGCGTTCATAGTCCCGCTTCCTCTGCTCCTCCTCCATCTTCCTCTTCTTCTCCTCCGCAATCTTCTTTCTCGCATGGGTTCTGTAGTCGGTGTTCCAGTCTAAAAACCCCTCATACCACGGAATAGCGCCCTTGCCTCGTGTTCTTCCCGGGTGTTCAGGATTTCCCAGGGCACGCGTAAGCTCGTTGTTCTCTCTGTTGGGCTGGAACACCCCCGATCGTGCCTCTTCTATTGCAACAAGTATCGCATCGTCGGCTCCCTTCAGACTTGCCCTCGTCGAAACATTGCCTGTCTTCGGGTCCAACTCCCCCCATGCGCATAGAACCAAGTCTTGACCCTGAGGGGCCAGCTCTTAGTAACCGGAGTGACACCTGCATCCTCCATCTCTTTCTCAGACTTATCCCACTTAGGCATTGCCACCGCATAGCCACCTGGCCCCAGCTTATGGAACTTATCCTTTTTTTCGGCATTCTTCTTGTTTATTCTCGACCGTTCCTTAGCTAATTCCGAATCCTTGAATTTCACGAAATCTTCCCAATGAGCACGTTGGTTCTCTAGTGTTCCCTCGAATACTGGAGTCTTCCTTCCTCCCTTGACGTACTTGTTCCATTCATGATTCTTGTGGTTCTTGAATGTAACCGCCATCTTCCTAAGAGCAGCGTCCTTGACTTTCTGCACATCTGCTTCTGTGAAATGATCTGGTAGGGTGAAATGTTCCATGAGAGTATCCCAAAGCAGATCTTTTTGTTTTTTGTCGACAAAAGTAACATCTGGACGTGGAGCAGCATCCTCTTTGTCTTTTTGTCTTTTGTCTTTTGCTGGCTCTCTCCATTCTTGAAGGGAGATCGG
>NW_021192545.1:63515-66432 GCF_002162155.2 Triticum dicoccoides | reverse complement strand
CAAAACTTCGGGTGTTGATGACCAACACGTAAGCATACCTTGGAGTTCGACAACCATGGAAATCGCTTTGGGACCCCAAAACGGTGAGTAATAGTCCATGAAACGCACCCCGGGGTTCATCAATCATGGAAATCGCTATGGGTCCCCAAAACGCTGAGTAATAATGCACGAAACCGCGAGTAATAGTCCATGAAACGAGAATCGCTTTGGGACCCCAAAACGGTGAGTAATAGTCCATGAAACGGACAAGAATCGGCAAAATATGTGAGTGTTGATGATCGACACGTAAAGGCACCCCGAGGTTCCTCAATCGTGGAAATGACTCCAAGACCCCAAAATAGAGTAATAGTCCAAGAAACGGGCCAGAATCAGCCCGAACTGTGATTGTTGATGACCGACACATAAGCGCGCCTTGGAGTTCGACAACCATGGAAATCACTTTGGGGCCCAAAAACGGTGAGTAATAGTCCATGAAACGGGCCAGTATCGGCTAAAACCGCGAATGTTGACGACAGACACGTAAATGCACCCGGGGTTCGACAACCATGGAAATCACTCCAGGACCCCAAAACAGTGAGCAATTGTCCATGAAACGGGCCAGAATCGGCCAAAACTGCGAGTGTTGATGACCAACATGTAAGCACACCTTGGTGTTCGACAACCATGGAAATCGCTTTGGGACCCCAAAACGGTGAGTAATAGTCCATGAAACGGGCCAGAATCGGCCAAAACTGCGAGTGTTGATGACCAACACGTAAGCACACCTTGGGGTTCAACAACTATGAAAATCCTTCGGGACCCCAAAACGTTGAGTAATAGTCCACGAAACGGGTCAGAATTGGACAAAACTGTGAGAGTTGACGACAGACACATAAACACATCCCGGGGTTCATTAATCGTGGAAATCGCTCTGGGTCCCCAAAACGCTGAGTAATAGTGCACGAAACGGACAAGAATCGGTGAAATATGTGAGTGTTGATGACCGACATGTAAACGCACCCCGGGGTTCGTCAATCGTGGAACTGACTCCGGGACCCCAAAACAGAGAAATAGTCCAAGAAACGGGCCAGAATCGGCCAAAACTGTGATTGTTGATGACCGACACGTAAGCACACCTTGGGGTTCAACAACTATGGAAATCGCTTCAGGACCCGAAAACGATGAGTAATAGTCCACGAAACGGGTCAGATTTGGCCAAAGCTGTGAGTGTTGACGACGGACACATAAACGCACCCCGGGGTTCATCAATCGTGGAAATCGCTCTAGGTCCCCAAATCGCTGAGTAATAATGCACAAAACCGCGAGTAATAGTCCATGAAACAAGAATCGCTTTGGGACCCCAAAACGGTAGGCAATAGTCCATGAAACGGGCCAGAATCGGCCAAAACCACGAGTGTTGACGAGAGGCACGTAAACGCACCCGGGGTTCGACAACCTTGGAAATAAATCCGGGACCCCAAAACAGTGAGCAATAGTCCATGAAACGGGCCAGAATCGGCTAAAACTACGAATGTTGATGACAGACACGTAAACGCACCCGGGGTTCGACAATAATGGAAATCACTCCGGGACCCCAAAACAGTTAGCAATTGTTCATGAAACGGGCCAGAATCGACCAAAACTGCGAGTGTTGATGACCAACACGTAAGCACACCTTGGAGTTCAACAACCATGGAAATTGCTTTGGGACCCCAAAACGGTGAGTAATAGTCCGTGAAACGGGCCAGAATCGGCCAAAACTGCGAGAGTTGATGACGAACACGTAAGCACACCTTGGGGTTCAACAACTATGAAAATCACTTTGGGACCCCAAAATGTTGAGTAATAGTCCACGAAACGGGTCAGAATTGGACAAAACTGTGAGAGTTGACGACAGACACATAAACGCATCCCGGGGTTCATCAATCGTGGAAATTGCTCTGGGTCCCCAAAACGCTGAGTAATAGTGCACGAAACGGACAAGAATCGGCCAAATATGCGAGTGTGGATGACCGACATGTAAACGCATCCTGGGGTTCGTCAGTCATGGAAATGACTCCGGGACCCCAAAACAGAGTAATAGTCAAAGAAACGGGCCAGAATCGGCCAAAACTGTGATTGTTGATGACCGACGGTAAGCACACCTTGGGGTTCAACAACTATGGAAATCGCTTCGGGACCCAAAAACGGTGAATAATAGTCCAGAAAACGGGTCAGAATTGGACAAAAGTGTGAGTGTTTACGACGGACACATAAACGCACCCCGGGGTTCATCAATCGTGGAAATCACTCTGGGTCCCCAAAATGCTGAGTAAGTGCACGAAACCGCAAGTAATAGTCCATGAAACGAGAATCGCTTTGGGAACCCAAAACGGTGAGTAATAGTCTATGAAACGGGCATGAAACGGCCGAAACATAAGCGCACCTTGGAGTTCGATAACCATGGAAATCACTCCGGGACCCCGAAATGGTGAGTAATGGTGCATGAAGCGGGCCAGAATCGGCCAAAACTGCGAGTGTTGATGATCAACATGTAAACACACCTTGGGGTTCAACAACTATGGAAATCGCTTCGGGACCCGAAAACGATGAGTAATAGTCCACGAAACGGGTCACAATTGCAACAAACTGTGAGTGTTGACAACTGACACATAAAAGCACCCCGGGGTTCATCAATCGTGCATATCGCTCTGGGTCCCCAAAACGGCGAGTAATAGTCCACGAAACGGACAAGAATCGGCCAAATATGTGAGTGTTGATGATCGACACGTAAACGCACCCCGAGATTCGTCAATCGTGGAAATGACTCCGGGACCCCAAAACAGAGTAATAGTCCAAGAAACAGGCCAAAATCAGGCCGAACTGTGATTGTTGATGACCGACACATAAGCGCGCCTTGGAGTTCGACAACCATGGAAATCGCTTTGGGGCCCAAAAA
>NW_021192545.1:56158-60761 GCF_002162155.2 Triticum dicoccoides | reverse complement strand
CGAGTGTTGATGACCAACACGTAAGTACACCTTGGAGTTCGACAACCATGGAAATCGCTCTGGGACCCCAAAACGGTGAGTAATAGTCCATGAAACGGGCCAGAATCGGCTAAAACTACGAATGTTGATGACAGACACGTAAACGCACCCGGGGTTCGACAATAATGGAAATCACTCCGGGACCCCAAAACAGTTAGCAATTGTTCATGAAACAGGCCAGAATCGGCCAAAACTTTGGGTGTTGATGACCAACACGTAAGCATACCTTGGAGTTCGACAACCATGGAAATCGCTTTGGGACCCCAAAACGGTGAGTAATAGTCCATGAAACGCACCCCGGGGTTCATCAATCATGGAAACCGCTATGGGTCCCCAAAACGCTGAGTAATAATGCACGAAACCGCGAGTAATAGTCCATGAAACGAGAATCGCTTTGGGACCCCAAAACGGTGAGTAATAGTCCATGAAACGGACAAGAATCGGCAAAATATGTGAGTGTTGATGATCGACACGTAAAGGCACCCCGAGGTTCCTCAATCGTGGAAATGACTCCAAGACCCCAAAATAGAGTAATAGTCCAAGAAACGGGCCAGAATCAGCCCGAACTGTGATTGTTGATGACCGACACATAAGCGCGCCTTGGAGTTCGACAACCATGGAAATCACTTTGGGGCCCAAAAACGGTGAGTAATAGTCCATGAAACGGGCCAGAATCGGCTAAAACCGCGAATGTTGACGACAGACACGTAAATGCACCCGGGGTTCGACAACCATGGAAATCACTCCAGGACCCCAAAACAGTGAGCAATTGTCCATGAAACGGGCCAGAATCGGCCAAAACTGCGAGTGTTGATGACCAACACGTAAGCACACCTTGGGGTTCAACAACTATGAAAATCCTTCGGGACCCCAAAACATTGAGTAATAGTCCACGAAACGGGTCAGAATTGGACAAAACTGTGAGAGTTGACGACAGACACATAAACACATCCCGGGGTTCATTAATCGTGGAAATCGCTCTGGGTCCCCAAAACGCTGAGTAATAGTGCACGAAACGGACAAGAATCGGTGAAATATGTGAGTGTTGATGACCGACATGTAAACGCACCCCGGGGTTCGTCAATCGTGGAACTGACTCCGGGACCCCAAAACAGAGTAATAGTCCAAGAAACGGGCCAGAATCGGCCAAAATTGTGATTGTTGATGACCGACACGTAAGCACACCTTGGGGTTCAACAACTATGGAAATCGCTTCGGGACCCGAAAACGATGAGTAATAGTCCACGAAACGGGTCAGAATTGGCCAAAGTTGTGAGTGTTGACGACGGACACATAAACGCACCCCGGGGTTCATCAATCGTGGAAATCGCTCTAGGTCCCCAAATCGCTGAGTAATAATGCACAAAACCGCGAGTAATAGTCCATGAAACGAGAATCGCTTTGGGACCCCAAAACGGTGAGCAATAGTCCATGAAACGGGCCAGAATCGGCTAAAACTACGAATGTTGATGACAGACACGTAAACGCACCCGGGGTTCGACAATAATGGAAATCACTCCGGGACCCCAAAACAGTTAGCAATTGTTCATGAAACGGGCCAGAATCGGCCAAAACTTCGGGTGTTGATGACCAACACGTAAGCATACCTTGGAGTTCGACCACCATGGAAATCGCTTTGGGACCCCAAAACGGTGAGTAATAGTCCATGAAACGCACCCCGGGGTTCATCAATCATGGAAATAGCTATGGGTCCCCAAAACGCTGAGTAATAATGCACGAAACCGCGAGTAATAGTCCATGAAACGAGAATCGCTTTGGGACCCCAAAACGGTGAGTAATAGTCCATGAAACGGACAAGAATCGGCAAAATATGTGAGTGTTGATGATCGACACGTAAACGCACCCCGAGGTTCCTCAATCGTGGAAATGACTCCAAGACCCCAAAATAGAGTAATAGTCCAAGAAACGGGCCAGAATCAGCCCGAACTGTAATTGTTGATGACCGACACATAAGCGCGCCTTGGAGTTCGACAACCATGGAAATCACTTTGGGGCCCAAAAACGGTGAGTAATAGTCCATGAAACGGGCCAGAATCGGCTAAAACCGCGAATGTTGACGACAGACACGTAAATGCACCCGGGGTTCGACAACCATGGAAATCACTCCAGGACCCCAAAACAGTGAGCAACACCCGGTGTTGATGACCAACACGTAAGCACACCTTGGGGTTCAACAACTATGAAAATCCTTCGGGACCAGTAATAGTCCACGAAACGGGTCAGAATTGCACAAAACTGTGAGAGTTGATGATAGACACATAAACACATCCCGGGGTTCATTAATCATGGAAATTGCTCTGGGTCCCCAAAACGCTGAGTAATAGTGCACGAAACGGACAAGAATCGGCGAAATATGTGAGTGTTGATGACCGACATGTAAACGCACCCCGGGGTTCGTCAATCGTGGAACTGACTCCGGGACCCCAAAACAGAGTAATAGTCCAAGAAACGGGCCAGAATCGGCCAAAACTGTGATTGTTGATGACCGACACGTAAGCACACCTTGGGGTTCAACAACTATGGAAATCGCTTCGGGACCCGAAAACGATGAGTAATAGTCCACGAAACGGGTCAGATTTGGCCAAAGCTGTGAGTGTTGACGACGGACACATAAACGCACCCCGGGGTTCATCAATCGTGGAAATCGGTCTAGGTCCCCAAATCACTGAGTAATAATGCACAAAACCGCGAGTAATAGTCCATGAAACGAGAATCGCTTTGGGACCCCAAAACGGTGAGTAATAGTCCATGAAACGGGCCAGAATCGGCCAAAACCACGAGTGTTGACGAGAGGCACGTAAACGCACCCGGGGTTCGACAACCATGGAAATAAATCCGGGACCCCAAAACAGTGAGCAATAGTCCATGAAACGGGTCAGAATCGACCAAAACTGCGAGAGTTGATGACCAACACGTAAGCACACCTTGGGGTTCAACAACTATGAAAATCACTTTGGGACCCCAAAATGTTGAGTAATAGTCCACGAAACGGGTCAGAATTGGACAAAACTGTGAGAGTTGACAACAGACACATAAACGCATCCCGGGGTTCATCAATCGTGGAAATTGCTCTAGGTCCCCAAAACGCTGAGTAATAGTGCATGAAACGGACAAGAATCGGCCAAATATGCGAGTGTGGATGACCGACATGTAAACGCATCCCGGGGTTCGTCAGTCATGGAAATGACTCCGGGACCCCAAAACAGAGTAATAGTCCAAGAAACGGGCCAGAATCGGCCAAAACTGTGATTGTTGATGACCGACGGTAAGCACACCTTGGGGTTCAACAACTATGGAAATCGCTTCGGGACCCCAAAACGGTGAATAATAGTCCAGAAAACGGGTCAGAATTGGACAAAAGTGTGAGTGTTTACGACGGACACATAAACGCACCCCGGGGTTCATCAATCGTGGAAATCACTATGGGTCCCCAAAATGCTGAGTAAGTGCACGAAACCGCAAGTTATAGTCCATGAAACAAGAATCGCTTTGGGAACCCAAAACGGTGAGTAATAGTCTATGAAACGGGCATGAAACGGCCGAAACCGCGAGTGTTGATGGTCGACACATAAGCGCACCTTAGAGTTCGATAACCATGGAAATCACTCCGGGACCCCGAAATGGTGAGTAATGGTGCATGAAGCGGGCCAGAATCGGCCAAAACTGCGAGTGTTGATGATCAACACGTAAACACACCTTGGGGTTCAACAACTATGGAAATCGCTTCGGGACCCGAAAACGATGAGTAATAGTCCACGAAACGGGTCACAATTGGAACAAACTGTGAGTGTTGACAACTGACACAAAAACGCACCCCGGGGTTCATCAATCGTGCATATCACTCTGGGTCCCCAAAACGGCGAGTAATAGTCCATGAAACGGACAAGAATCGGCCAAATATGTGAGTGTTGATGATCGACACGTAAACGCACCCCGAGATTTGTCAATCGTGGAAATGACTCCGGGACCCCAAAACAGAGTAATAGTCCAAGAAACAGGCCAAAATCAGGCCGAACTATGATTGTTGATGACCGACACATAAGCGCGCCTTGGAGTTCGACAACCATGGAAATCGCTTTGGGGCCCAAAAACGGTGAGTAATAGTCCATGAAACGGGCCAGAAAAGGCTAAAACATCGAATGTTGACGACAGACATGTAAACGCACCCGGGGTTCGACAACCATGCAAATCACTCCGGGACCCCAAAACAGTGAGCAACTGTCCATGAAAAGGGCCAGAATCGGCCAAAACGGCGAGTGTTGATGACCAACACGTAAGCACACCTTGGAGTTCGACAACCATGGAAATCGCTTTGGGACCCCAAAACGCTGAGTAATAGTCCACGAAA
Source organism: Triticum dicoccoides (assembly GCF_002162155.2). Classification (NCBI taxonomy): domain Eukaryota; kingdom Viridiplantae; phylum Streptophyta; class Magnoliopsida; order Poales; family Poaceae; genus Triticum; species Triticum dicoccoides. Next base: position 56,353 of record NW_021192545.1, on the reverse strand, counting down.
CGGGTCAGAATTGGACAAAACTGTGAGAGTTGACGACCGACACGTAAACGCACCCCAGGGTTCATCAATCGTGGAAATGACTCCGGGACCCCAATACAGAGTAATAGTCCAAGAAACGGGCCAGAATCGGCCAAAACTGTGATTGTTGATGACCGACACGTAAGCACACCTTGGGGTTCAACAACTATGGAAATC